>NC_081569.1:97642861-97827316 GCF_022355385.1 Mustela nigripes
TAAAAGGTATCCAAATTGGCAATGAAGAAGTCAAACTCTCTCTCTTCGCAGATGACATGATTCTTTATATGGAAAACCCAAAAGACTCCACCCCCCAAACTACTAGAACTCATACAGCAATTCAGTAATGTGGCAGGATACAAAGTCAATGTACAGAAATCAGTGGCTTTCTTATTCACTAACAATGAAAATACAGAAAGGGATATTAGAGAATCAATTCTACTTACTATAGCACCAAGAACCATAAGATACCTGGGAATAAACCTAACCAAAGAGGTAAAGGGTCTGTACTCGAGGAACTACAGAACACTCATGAAAGAAATTGAAGAAGACACAAAAAGATGGAAGACCATTCCATGCTCTTGAATCGGAAGAATAAACATTGTTAAAATGTCTATACTGCCTAGAGCGATATATACTTTTAATGCCATTCCGATCAAAACTCCACCGGTATTTTTCAAAGAGCTGGAGCAAATAATCCTAAAATTTGTATGGAATCAGAAAAGACCCTGAATCACTGAGGAAATGTTGAAGAACAAAAATAAAACTGGGGGCATCATGTTACTTGAGGTTGTTTTATAATGAGAAAGGTTTTTGTTTTATACAGAAATTCAGGAAGATTTGAGATGTTCTAGATATGTAGTAATAGTCTACAAAAAACCCATAAAGTCATATTGCAAAAAAGAAACCTAATGGTAGCAGTGTACACAGATACGCAGCAGGCAGCAAAACACAACACAGACGGTGGTAACATCATACAAACACCGGTACTATTAGCGAATGTTGCTAACTAGAGAGCAAACCCCACAACAATAAATCTAAATAAATGGAAATATAATACAAAGCAAAATTATCAGTAAAAATTGGTACAATGCGGGGGCGCCTGGGTGGCTCAGTGGGTTAAAGCCTCTGCCTTCGGCTCAGGTCGTGATCCCAGGGTCCTGGGATAGAGCCCCCATCAGGCTCTCTGCTCAGCGGGGAGCCTGCTTCCCTTCTTCTCTCTGCCTGCCTCTCTGCCTACCTGTGATCTGTCTGTCAAATAAATAAATTAATTAATAAATAAATCTTTAAAAAAATTCGTACAATGCAAACAGCAAAATACATTTGAGTAAACTATACAAGTACTCATAAAAGATGAGCACTAAAATTTCAAAGGTGTACAAAATGTGAAGTAAAATAAGTCTTGAAGGTTTTCCAGCATTATGCTTGTACATCTCATAAAAGCAGCAAGGAAAGAAGAGAAACAAGAATTCTTATGTAGACTGGTATTTCAGTGTATAGTCAGGTTGTAATAGCAAGCAAGGAAAATGCAAACACACACAATCATATGGTTTGAATCTTTATCCTTAAAACGTCAGAAACCACCAATTCCAAAGCCTGAAAACTCAGTGACTCTGCTGAAACTGAGATTTTTAAACATTATAGGCCTTTACTACTTTTAGGACATACCTTGCTTTTTATGTAGGTGTATTTTTCTGCATATTTTGAAATAATGATTTCAGAAATTATCACTGACTCCTCTGAAGATGCATTTTCTGTTACTTTACTACATATGTAAAGCGAAGCTTAAACCTAATGCTATACTATGGGAATGTGTAATCAGTTGACCTAAACATGTTAGGGGAAGAACTCGGACATCCTCCGATTTGTCTCCATGGCCTACTCTTGCCATGTTAATTTCTACTGGTGAGTTTCACCACCAGAGGTGGCATCACCATCACTATCCTTCTGAACTTGAGTTCTAGTTACACCTTACCCAGTTCTATACACTTTTCGTAAGGTGGGTACACTAAAAAAAGCAATTTTGGTATACATTTTCTGGAGGGAATAAGTAAGTATCTGGCCTTTTCCCCGTTTATAAAACCACCAACAAACTTAAGTACAGAATACTGGTTACGTGAATAGGGTTTAAGATATTTGCTTAACATTTAACATCAAGAAAGCTATTTTATGGGTGGAGGATAAGCAAATATGTAATTGAACTGAAGACTAGCAGTAGAAGTTTAGGCAAGGAGGATCACTGACCCAAGAACAGTGGGCTGCAGGAGTTGTTTATTTAGATGATGGGAGAGTGAGTGAAGGCTTTATCACTGGGGAAGAAATGGAGGAAATCAAAGGATGTTTTGTTGTATGGCATGGAGGACCGGATTGGATTTTTAAAATAATGATGAATGTGCTTTTACTTGTAGAAATAGATGATGAATTCATCAAAAACTTGAAAATACTCATTCCTTGGCTACTTAGTCCTGAGAGCCTAGATATTAAAGAGATCAATGGGAACAAAATCACCTGCCGAGGTCTGGTGGAGTACTTCAAGGTATCACTCTCATTTCTAGAGCATTGTTTTAGAATGCAGTTCCTACTTGAAACAAATTTTAGACTCTGTAATATGGGGGCAAAGTTATGAGGAATATATAATAAAAGTATCATTAGACTCCCAAGAGGAGCTTAGTTTCTGAAATTAAAATTTTAAAGAAAACTTTATCTTGAGAGAAATATATTTTGGAGTATGAATATATCTAGGCATTGGAAAAGTCTATTTTTTGTTGCTGGGGGAGAAGGTGTTGCTCAAGATCCATAACATATAGTAGTCTTCAGTTATGAGCTATATAGAATTTTACTTTCATTCTGAAGATGTTCTCCAAGGGGCTATACTTTGCCTTCCTATTGGAGAAAATTCTTCCACAATTTCTCTCTCTGCATTAAGGACTGATTTGAAGTGGAATTATTTTAAATTTGCATTTACTTGTTTATTTTAGGTAGCACTGAATACTGTTTTTTTTTTTTTAAACTGGCTTTTTAAAACCAGCCACATATAGTGGGGGAATTTCAGCTACCAAACTAATTTGTAGATTGATGCCCCAAGGACCAAAATACCAACTTTTAAAATTCACATTTTTGTAATTTAAAATACTGTCACATACCTCCTGTGTGATTATTTATCTTCTTCACTCTTCACAATAAATGACATGTTATTTATCTACTAAAGTTTGAATTCTTACTGTGCCTAACATTATGGAGGAGCTTAGAATTTAGTGGGAGATTAAGGACTCTTACAGAAATCTCTTCCATAAATCTTAAGACTTCAGCAGGTACAAATGGCTGTGAGTGACTGCAAAAGAAAGGTTACTCCTAGCAGAGGGATGTGAGAAAGTTTTAGAGGAGGTGGCAATGAATTAAGCCTTTAAAGAAAGGTAAGGTTGGCAAGAATTGTTGTGTGGAAAGGGCACTTCAGGAAAAAGGAACAACTAAGAAAGGGGGGGGTGGATTTAAAATGAGAAAGATAATAGTTCCCCAAACTGGCAAGACCTTAGACCTTAGAAAACAATTAAGCAGAATTGGAGAAATATTGAATGGAATTCCTTGAACATGAGTCTCTTTTCTTTCCCCCCCCTTTTTTTTAAGGCCTATATAAAGATCTATCAAGGTGAAGAATTGCCACATCCCAAATCCATGTTACAGGTACTTACTAATCAGGAGGCATAACATTTTAAAATATACTTGTCACTAAAGCTAAGCATTCTTTAGCTTTATGCTCTGCTAGACTAGAGATACGCTCCAATCTGGCCATCAAAAATTAGCAAATAAAAATATTGGAATATTTATTGGGAGATTATTTTTTCTGTTAACTACTGTTTGTGTGTTCAGCTAAACACTTCTGTATATACATAGAGGAGCTTCACTTGTGCTGACACTTTTTAACACAGCTTTCATTTTCTTTGTACAAAACTGGTTTAAAAAACAGACTCACACTGTGGCTTAGGTTCATACATGTACCGAGTAGAAAAGCAGGTCCAGGTTTTAAAACCAGTGGTCTCTACAAATAAACATTTAAGAAAGGAGAATCTAGCTTTTTCCTTACTTATTAAAAAATTTCTTTAAGTTCTTAATCGTTCATTTTTTTTTATCAGTGATACATTGTACTATCAGTATCAGTCCTTAAACTTAAGACATGTCTATATATTAGTACACACAAATGTACTGTGAATTATTTCCCATGTGTTTAGGTTTATAGGCCCCCCCCAATTTGGTGAGAGGCTTAAAAATATTTAAGAGGAAAAAAATCTTCCAAATGAAAATTCATTTTTATAACTATGGACTACCGTTTTATGTATTTCAAAATTTTAATTTTATAAATTTTTTTAAATGTAGTGGAAATACTTCAGTACTTCAAATTATTTCATGACCTTGTGTTCTTGTACATTTCTTACACATGATACTCAGAAATGAGAATTGCCTGTGAAGGTTTAATAAATATGAATTCCATTTTACATTATACTTTGTACTTTGTTCAAAGGCCACAGCAGAAGCTAACAATTTAGCCGCCGTGGCAACTGCCAAGGATACATACAACAAAAAGATGGAAGAGGTAAGAATTAAATAATATTTTAAATTGTGTTTTAAGTAAAATCGGTATTTCTTCCATGAGCTCATTCTTTTTTTTTTTCCTTCCAAATTACACTGCAAATGCAAAGAAGTGGCTTTGACTTACTCTTTCTCAGCTTATGTATATCACATTTCTATTTATTGCATAAAGTATTTTTTAGGAAAGGAACACTATGTATGCACAATTTAGAACATTTTAAGTGTGTTCCCTCTATATTATTATTATTTTTTTTTTTGGCCACATCTTCCCACTATTTATAAGCTCTAGTGACTAAAATAACATGTGCTACCCTCTTGCTACACCTCCCTTCATGCAACAATTTCAGTATTTCTATCTTAACTCTGAAAACCCATTAGGTTGCCTGGGTGGCACAGTTGCTTAAGCATCCGACTCTTGGTTTTGACTCAGGTCATGATCTCGGGGTTGTGAAATGGAGCCCCAAGTTGGGCTCTGTGCTGGGCATGGAGCCTGCTTAAGATTCTCTCTCCTCCTCTTCCCTCTGGCCCTCTCCCCACGTCCCCCAGCTCCCCAACCCCCGCAGAACACACTCTCTCTCAAAAACAGAAAACAAAACCAAGAAACCCATTAGGAAAAAAAGAAATTAGACTTCAAGGGCTAATACTTCTACATACTGCTTTTCCTCTTTTTAACGTTCTGAATTAGGATGCATCTAATAATTATTGTACATATCTACTAATATGATAGGGTTTTCTCCTGAAAATGTTATATATTATAAATTACATCCAAAACTGGTGGTCTTAAGAGTCAAGGGTAATACAGTTTATGGAATGGTGTTCACAACATAAGTAAAGGATAACTAGAATGAGAGTATGCTTTATATAAGTTAAATCTCAAATAACCAAAGTGAAAGGTATGGGTATCTGACATTTCCCTTGTAACTTTGGAAAAAACTGAAAACCTAGTCCAAGAACATTGAATATGCTTTTATTTAGTCTCTTGAAGAATATATTGTGAAAGGGCTCCATTCAAACACAATCAGTGAAACTGCCAACGATCATGTTTTTCCTAATTTTATTTTTTTGGAGTTTTATAGCATTGCTATTAAGTTAAACCTCATTGGCCAAAAATACTTTAGTATAGTTACAATAAATTTCCCAGAGGATCTTGTATATAAGTAATTTGATTTGGGGCTCATTCTGTGAATGCACTCAGTTTGCAGTTCACTTTGAATCATGCCTTTTCATCTTGAGGAACTTGGATTAAGTCTTGGATATTCTTTCCCAGGTCAAAAAGAAAATAAAAATTAAGAATGGCTTTATATAAGTCATCTATAAAATACTGGTTCCACATATGGTCATGCCTGATATGGACTGCGCAAAGATGTGGGCTGACAAAACATATATGTAAACTCCTTCTGATTATTGTGTTTGAACAAATTCAACTAGCTAAGTGGGAGATTGTGGTACAGTTGCTAATTTTATTCTGCATGGCATTAACGGCACTTCTCTCTATCTGATACAGATCTGTGGTGGTGACAAACCATTTCTGGCACCTAATGACCTACAGGCCAAACATTTGGAGCTTAAGGAAGAATCTGTGAAGCTATTTCGAGGGGTGAAGAAGATGGGTGGGGAGGAATTTAGCCGGCGTTACCTTCAACAGTTGGAGAGTGAAATAGATGAACTTTACATCCAGTATATCAAGCACAATGATAGCAAAAATATCTTCCATGCAGCTCGTACCCCAGCCACACTGTTTGTTGTCATCTTTATCACGTACGTGATTGCTGGTGTGACTGGATTCATTGGTTTGGACATAATAGCTAGCCTATGCAATATGATAATGGGACTGACTCTGATCACCTTGTGCACCTGGGCATACATCCGCTACTCTGGAGAATACCGAGAGCTGGGGGCTGTAATAGACCAGGTGGCTGCAGCCTTGTGGGACCAGGTAAGAATACTTTTATCCTCTTCAACTGATTGCAGCATACTGTGTACTAAACACAATGTTAGATGTTAGAACTGAACAGGTGAACCTGACTTGGGCCCCAGTCTTCAAGAGCTTTAGAAGCTGTCAAGATGGCCAGATACAAACGACTAACTATAATACGATATGTGAAGTCCTACATAACCGATTTCCAGTTAACATTTCAGTGTTTTCAAATATATGTGGATTAGACAGTTTTCCTTTCTACTTTTATTTATCCTAAAAGTTAAAGCTGTTAAAGAGAAGTGTGAGAAAGCACAGCTGAGTTTTTACTGAGCGGACTGCGACTTGTTTATGTGTTAAATTACTTTGTACTTAAAACCTATCATTTGATTCATGTTGGTTTTGGAAGGGGATGTATGTGAACCACTAGCATTAAGTGGTTGTATCACTAGCTCTTTTAGTATAAACTCCTAAAAAGCAAGATCTGATTATTTCAGATTGTCTGTATTTGAAGTAGGCGTTTGTACCGGCCATAGCACGAGTCCAGGTCAACCTCTCATCAGCTGCTCATGGGCTAGTTGTCTTTTGTGTTCCGGTTAACCACAGCCTACAGTCAGGGTTACTGCGGTCCGTTGTTCAAATAATTGATGGATAGGGAAGACAATTATAAACACACCTAGAACGATAATGAACTCACTGTCATTCTGGAAGTGTCTTCAGTTACATCATGAAAATTTAGGGGCATTTTAGTGAAGCTAAAATTGAGATTCTTCATAAACTTTTGGAGGTAAGACTTTTCAACTTATATTGTGCAGGTGGCAAGTAATAGCTACAATTCCCCAAGCATTTATACCTATGTATACTCTTTAGAATGGAATTTTAACTAATGAATTTACCATATGTCTTTGAAGAATCTAGTTAAGATAAACTAATGGTAGCACTGTGGGTAAAGCATGAATTAAAAACTGGATCCTCTGAGCCACTGTCTCAAATAGCTCCTCAACCTTAGAAGAAGACTAAAGAAGGGCTATTTGAGGTAAATCCCAAAGCCTTCCTAGAATATGATGCTGAACCCTCTGAGGAATATAGAATTGGGTTCTTTGAAAGATTCAGATACAATATGTAATCTGAACTGAAAAAATGTGTAGGAGTATTTGTTCTTAAATACTCAGAAATACTGTAAACAAAGTTGAATTATCATAATGTTATTAATGACACAGGATATATACTTTTCTTTTTTCCCTTTTAAACTGCCTTTGCCACAGGGAAGTACGAATGAGGTGAGTTTTTTTTAATTGAGAGCTAGAAACATTATTATTTTATAAACCAACTAGCCATTAATGGATTAGAAAATCTTTGGTGATGTAATGAGTACCGGGTGTTATATACAACTGATGAATCACTGACCTCTACCTCTGAAACTAGTAATACACTATTATGTTAATTAACTGAACTTAAATTAAAAAAAAAAACAACTTTGGGCACAGCTGCTCCTTTGTTCTTCTAAGATTCACAATTTTAGCTGTGAATTTTTAATATGGTTTTAAAATATTTTATTTATTCCCAACATCTTATGTGATATAATCTGCAAATGAAACAGAAGAGTTGATTATCAAGAATATCCTGTTTTATAAAAGTTTTATTTCTTGAATGTGTAGAAAATTCCAAAATTCTTAAGCTCCAACATTGTGCATTTTGCTCTACTGAATAGTGAGATAAAAATAGCGTTATGAATCTTAAGAAAACCTAATTCGTAGAGAGTCTCAAAGTGGAGCTACAAACCTTTAGGTGTTTTTAACTCAGGCTTTTGAGTGACAGTTACATTTACCAACGTTAAGCAGATTCAGGCCAGTATGAAGTGTGACTTTCTGAGCATTCCTCAGAACGACCTGTAAATTGGTGTTCATTTCTCCTACTGGACATGGGCAAAACGAGGAAAGAATCCTTTGTTACATAAGAAAACTGACCTCTGTAGAGTTACTCTGGTCATCTTCAGGAAGCAAAACTGATCTCGAACAGCTACTGAGATAGCACACCCTTCTTTCCTCAGTTTCTGCTGTTACATACAACTGGAGTATGTCCTCTAATCCATACTAGTGATACATTTAATACAAGTCAATAGAGAAATATTTTATGTAAAATTCAGTAAAACAAATTCATTAAAGAAGTAAAAATAATCTAAGTTGAATGTTAGGAGTATGCTAGAGCTAGGGCAATACCATGTTACACCAATGTGTATTCACAGAACTGATGATGGTATGTATTATTCAGACTTAAGAAAACAGCTATCAAGACTTCAAAAAGATAAAAATCAATGGAATTTCCTGGGCATTGGTTACTATTTAAAGGATATCAACCTTTTAAAAATATTCAGACTCTTTACAGACTCCAGAATTACCTCAGAAAAGCTGGTTTTAACTGAGTGTTCAATATATGAAAGCCAGAAGAGAGAATCGTGAGGGGGAAAAGGACCAAAATATTTATGGACACTTTTGTAAAGTAATATATAAAAATTCCTATGACTCAAACACTGTCAACACAAAGAACAATCACAGCTTTATGAGAAAAGGCTTTCTGAGATAATACTTCTAAAAAACGTTTTGTAAGATACGAATCAAGTAATGGAAACAAGGGAAGAGAATGTTTAAATGAATGATCCCAGTGTGGCAAGAGGAGGGGCAACGTATGTACTTACTGGCATCAGGAAATAATGGGGGGAAAAAAGGGTCCCATTCTGAAAAACTTGTAAGGAAGCCCAGATAGCAAATGGTCTGTGTAATAAGGTAGCTATTGGCAGTCAGAAGTTAAATTCCTCCAAAACTGGTAATATTCAAGATATGAGTTCTCACGCATCCCTAGGGCACAGTGTTTGGGAAGCCCTGCTCCAAAAGGTGTGCAAAGTCAAAGGAAATGTAGTCTGAGAATAAACTATTTGCCACAAAGATCAATCCATACACACATTGAGGAAGCGAAAATAGTTTTGAGTTCTAAGATTCTTAGCTATTAATTTATATCTTAAATAGGCTAATGATATAAAAATTCCACGTTTAGCATGCTAATTATACAGTGCCATAAACTATTTACATTCAAAGGAAAAATTTTACGTCTTGTGTTTATAATCTTGATTCTTGTATCTCTAGGCTTTATACAAGCTTTACAGTGCAGCAGCAACCCATAGACATCTGTATCATCAAGCTTTTCCTGCGCCGAAGTCAGAATCTACTGAGCAATCAGAAAAGAAGAAAATGTAATCCAAATTTTTAGAAGTACAGGTGCATGACCAATTGTCAGTTAAATATTCAGTTTTATGTCTCCATGCAAACATTCAAAGTGCTTCTATCAGGACAGAGTAAAATACCAAGCTCCTCTGAAAACTTCAAAATCGTTTAGTTCTTTTACTTCAGTGTTTAATAAGCAGATGTATGTATGCATGGTTGTATCATTTTTGTTAACATGTATGGTTTCTTAATTTTGTCTTCAAATATGCTGTTATAATTTAAAGTGTTTGTCTATGATGACAGTACATGTGTTCTGCTTGAATTTACTAAATTCTACTACTGGGTTATAATTAAACCATGTAGTAATATTACTCCATGTTTGGGTATGCTCATTTAATTTCTACAGGAGAATTTTTAAATTATTTCACATAGTCATCCATTTAAGCACAGCGTAATGACTCAACAGGCTTGATTCAATCTCTATCATCTTATATATACCACAAGCTTTTATTTTTAAAGACGTTTGGGAGCTTTTCAGTTGCTTTATCAAAAACTAAATACTGCTTCTTTTATATTATGGTTTAATATAGAATATAAACTTCTTGATCAAAAATACACAAAAAAATCACTTTGTATATGTACTTGAGTTTCACTGCATTGTATATTTTTTCATTTGGTACACAAAGAAATGTATTCTTCATAGGTTTATTCTTTTAACATGTGAACTATTATTAAAGTTTACTCTGGTTCCTAATATTAAAAACAAATGCTTACTGAATTTGGAAGTGTTTGGGAGGTACTGATATGGAATGATAAAGGTTTATCTCTCTTTTTAAAATTAAAAATGCATTTTCTTCAGTGTTGACACCATTACAAATCTGTTTCCACTTCAAGAAACTTAGCATACGCTAATCCCTTTTTTGGTACCTTTCAGTTCTTTTAAACCAGCCATTCTATAATCTGGGAGCTCTAAAATAGTAATTTCTAACTTCCTTAGGAATAGCTTAGCCAGGTTTAAATTAAACAGTAATACAAAGGTAATAAGTAACAGGAAAGAATGATTAAGATAGAAGAGTATGTGAGAGTTCAAAAGACATATAAGCTTACATCCTAGAAAGTTTGATTACATGCTCTGAAAAATAACTTTTCCAACTGATAAAATTTTACCAGCTTATTTTCATTTTTCAATATCCTTTCATTATACACTGCATCCTTTGCTTTTGGACCTTCTGAATGGAAAAACCAGATATTTAGAACACTATGTAAAAAACATGGATTCAAACATGACGCATTTAGTTTCCACAAAAATATATTTAATAAGCTTGTTATATAAAATCAAACATTTAACATTTTCAACATTTTATGAATTCAAACTCACTGATAACTAACTGGGAGTGCTCTGTACTTTCAAAGATTACCTAAACTAAAAATATATTTACATATTTACAATACATGTAAATGTAACTGAAGAGCTACTTCAAATAATGTTGAAATTCACAGAATTCTATAGGCTAAAAGTGCCATAAATTTTTCTGTCATCAATTGTACTGCACTAATTATGAACAATGTCTTAACTATTAAAAGAAAAAAAAGTGGGAGGGAAATGGTAGGTTTTAAAGTTCTGTGACAAATCCTTAGAAGATAAAAAATACGTAAAATCAATTTAATGACCAAGATTTCTTAATGAATCCCTGATTGTCATTTTTGGCAGCTCAACCCCATCTGCTGGGATGGCAGTGTGCTGTACGCTGTTGGGAACCCTCCACTGTCTCATTAGAGCCATGCTACTAAATGCTGTAAGAGCCCCGGTCAAAAGTAAGGAAATGACAGCAACTTTTGAGTGCTGTACACAGCTTTCCCATACAAGCTAAGACTTTAGTGCCTATATTTGTTCCTAAAAAATTAAGGGCCTTTAATCCTTTCATACCAAAAAATGTGTTCTCGTTTTAAAGGGGTTCTTTGTTTTGGAAGAGAACCCTATACGTTATATACTTACATTGATCACAATTAAGGTCCCAAGTCCCATTTTGTATTTTGAACTGCACAATGATAACATTTAAACCACCTGATTCCAGGTACTATTCCACATGAAAGCAATACACATCTTTTTTTTTTTTTTTTAAATACTGCATAGGTTCTCCATTTTTTAAAGATACTGCTACTGTACAAGTTTACCAAGTGATGATTTCCTATTTAATAGCTGGTTATAATGAGACATTTCTTGCTGCATTTTTCTCCACTGAGAATATTCAAAGCAGTTTCTAATATATAGCATTTAGAAGTGTTTGGTGTGTTGGCTCTCAAAATGATAATTTTTTTGCTCAATAAAATATTTTTAATAACAAAATACATGTAAAATTAGAATTTTATAATTTCCAAAAAGCTGCCTTTATTAACCAAAGTATTTGTTTGCAGTTTTTTATCTGAGAAAATATTTTAAAGCCCTTACAAAACTTAAATTTTATTTTTAAAAAATTAACTTAAAAATTCTTGCCATGTTGTTGGGCATACCACTGCTGTCTCTGCTTGCGGTTTTCCAATTCTGTGAGAAGAGCCTGTCTGTAGGCTTCATACATTTTAACAATCTGTTCCAGTTCTTTCATGAAAAGCAACTTTAGCATTCCCTGGTATGTATCCAGGTCAGCCAGCTGGAAGAGTTCCCACTTCAGAATGTGGTCATATCTGTTTTAAAACATAATCATGCATATGTTCACAACACATACATAAATATGTATTTACAGCAACAAACTGATCTATTTTTATAAAGATCAATTTTATTATATCTAAACAAACCATAAAGCTTTAATTAAAAATAACTGAGTTGTTAACTTACTTAAATATACTACTTTTTTAGGGAGAGAACTGCTGATACTACTTCATTCAATTGAAAAAATAATTTCTATATCAATTATTGTACTATTAACATTAGACAACAATGAACACAGATTTCAAACCACTGTGGTTCTATAATTTTAAAAGAATACATATTCTATGCTTATTCATAAGTTCACCTAAAGTTTAACTGTCAGAAAGTTAAGAATACTTTAGACCTTATTATCCCCAAACACAATACACAAAAATGGGCAAAGTCACTTGTGTTATTATCATTGACAAAACTTTCTGAGGAATGCTGTTCACTACTGCAGACAAGGAACTAAATAAAAGAGGAATGAACAGGAATCATCATTCATGGGCTCTTTTCCTGAGGTTGAATATACAGTATTACAACAAAATCAAGCAGAAAGGGAAGAATAAGTTCTTTTCAAAATGAGAGTCAGTAGACTGTAGAAGTATGTGGAGAAGGACGCACGCTCACTTGTATTTACATACATCTCAGAAGGCTTTTTAGTCTTCCTTCAATGGTAAAATGATCCTATACTGACAGGGAAGTATGCAACAAAAAGGAGTAATTTACACTCTGATCTGAAAGGCCTGAAGACATAACTCTGATCTAATTTTTCCATCTTACAGATCACAAAACTAAATCTAAAGAGGCCATATATTTTTTGCAAAACTGTTCAGTGACCAAAAAATGAAAAGGCAGAGTTATGGACCAAATTACTTCAGCGTAATAGTTTTGAATGCTGAGATTAGATAAAGAACTTGAATGACAGCAGGTCATATACCTGTATGATATTGAAACTGCCCTTCTGAAACATTACAGATATAATCAGGAGCTTTAAGGTCCCAAATCCCATTCTAGTAAATTTATTTTTAAGAGTCATTATAGTATTTCCTACCCATGATCCTTTGTTTGGTAATTCATTTAACATCTTATTCCAAAAGGATCCTCTATTATTTTATAAAATGTTTTTTAAAAAGGGAAAGAGTAAACAAACAATGAACAGCCAGATTGTGCCTGGCACATTGACTTCTATTTCTGTACAACTTGGATACATGTAACCAGAATACCAGGAGCACAATATGCAGGACCACAAGATAAATGTATCTTGTTGGATACCAAATTTACCCCCTTAATAACTCAAGTGCCACAACCTATTAATAGGTATATTTGGTAGAAAGCTTTATATTCTCTTTAGTGAGAAACTCCAACATAAATTAGAGATGCCATTAGAAGTACTCAATGAGCCTTTATGAAGTAACAGCTTTGTTTCCTGGAACCTCTGCTATTCATGCAGCTTAAGATCTTATTTGTTTGAAACAAGTTCCTTATTCCTAGCAAAAAATCTTAATCCTCGAGTCAGAATTCCATAGCTAATGGGCATTTCAGCAATGTCAACTGATTCAAAATGCTTAATTTATGCCAGTTGAACTATAAGAAAAGTAAAGCTTATTTATCATCTGTGCTTTCTAGCAATGAAAAAGAGAGAAGATTAATTGGTAAATATCATACTTGTTTTAAGGTATGAACATCATTCTGTATAAACATTCAAGTTTTATAAAAAGGGAAAAAAAAAAGCTTCAGGCAATTTTCTCACTTCCCAAGCACAGCATTTAGCATCAAAAATAGGATTAAGGGTAGAAGCAAAAAAATCAGAAAATTACAGAAAATCCTTTGGGACGAAGAAAATACGCTCTAGAAGGGCACAGATGAGAAAAGTATGAAAGGTACCATGTGCCTTCCAAAATCTTGCCCCTGCCATTTTTACGGAATTACTTCCCTTCTCATGTAATACTTCCTGATATGCTTGTTTTGTTTTCTTTTTTAGGAGAAATGTAAAATTCCCATTCTTTTCCTCTTAACTAGACAAATCATCTGATTCCCCAGGTTTAATTTTTAGTCACTTATCGTTTAAATATACAGGTAGGGGCGCCTGGATGGCTCAGATGGTTAAGTGTCATCAGACTCTTGATTTGGGCCCAGGTCATGATCTCAGGGTCCTGGGACTGAGACCTGGTATTGGGCTACCTGCTCAGTGGGGAGTCTGCTTGTCTCCCTCTCCCTCTGCTCATCCCACCATGTGCTCACTCTCTCAAATAAATCTTTGAAATATATATATATATACAGGTGGGGTACCTGGGTGGTTCAGCTGGTTAAGCATCTGCCTTCATGATCTCAGGGTGCTGGGACTGAGTACTGCCTAGGGCTCCCTGCTCAGCAGGGAGTCTGCTTCCCTCCCCACCACTCATGTGCTCATGTGCACACTCTAATACATAAAATCTTTAAAATACACATATACACGCACAGGTAAATCATTCAGAAAATAGGCTATAAACTATTTCAGTAGCCTATGCTTATTGTAGCACTTAAGCTGTTTTTCCTAGGGCAGTATTCTACTTATAAATAGCCCATATATGCAAACATCAACTGCTATAATCCTACAAATAATGTGTTCACCCTTCAATGGATGCAGTCTTTAAGGAGCCAAAAGTGCTGCTGTTTCCAGCTCCAGCGATCACGATGCAGCCTAAGTCCCTTCCCCATGCCTGCCTCCTGTAACAGCGTGCCCACTCTTCCTTTCTGCCTTCACCCAGAGCTGGGGTAATGGTGATGCTGCAAGACTGCCAAGCCATAGGAGTAAAATACAATCCATCCCACAGCACTGTTGGGGTGTGTGTGTAATGAAATAAATACGTTCTTGATGGTCTTTTTCCCGTTGTATACTAACCTTATCATTTATTCTGTAGTTCAGCTTGACCACAGTTTTATGATGCATTACAGACTTTTGTGAGCAGCTTCAGGAACATTAAAATTTAAGCTTTATTAAATTCATAAATAAAAATTTAGAATATAATCTAAGTCAAGTTTGGAAGTATATGCAAAAAGAGACAATTTAAAAATTTTAAAATTTCAGGAACTTAGAAGATTGGCAATTTTTAGCAAAAGGAAAAAACATGCTAGTTTTTTGACTAAAACTTTTCCTTTTGTTAAGTAAATGATTCTTCATAATCTACTTCATAAATAACAGCTCATCCTTTGTTGATAACAATATTAACCATTTCCACCTTCTTTAGAGACAAAAAGTTTGGACCAACTAAAAAGCAACACGTACCTAAACCTCTCGTTTTAAGTTTTTAAGCAGTAAAGAAGTACCTGTTCTTGTTTCAGTCTGGCTTATTTTGAGAGTCCTGACCTATTTGGAAAAAAAACTAAGTTGCTCATTTCTAAAAAGTTTTAAAGCTAGCTCACAGAACCAGAGTGGAAAGGGCTATAATCTTTGGGAGTCTGTTCTTTTCATAAGCAGCAAGGAATTCCATTTAAGTATGATCTTTTTCCCCAAAAAGGAAAGCTTATATGTTATTTCTAATGATGATTATAAAGTAGAAAGAATAACCTTCCTCAATCTTACCAACTCCCAGAAATAAGAAAATTTAACAGTTGGGCATATATTTTTCCAGATTTAAGGAAAATGTAAACATACATATTATATATGGCATAAAATCAGCATATGAACAAAGACTACAAATACTGGTAGGTCAAGTGGCATCAAAAGTGAAGGAAGAGATGGAAAACGGGTTTGAAAAGTCCACCTGCTATCATTCCTTACTCCATTCCCATACTGTATGGATAGGATCAAATAAAGAGGCTGCCGTGGGTTATCCCAGACACCAAACCAAGGTAAACATCTATGGATAAATGTGTACCTAATTTCAAATAAACTAAAATGAAACTTTTGAAAAGCATGGTTTATATCTTGCAAAGTAATATCTATAATTAAAATGTTTTTAAAAATTACAGTGTCAGGGCTTAAATTTGACTTGGAAAAGAAGAACCAATGTTTTGGGACTAGAACCCTGGTAGATGGTTTTGTCTCCACATCAGACCAAAGATTAACAACTGTGAATTTACAGACCGAGAAGAATGTTTACATTGGCCAAAAATTAATAAATAATTATAGTAAATGACCATTAGCTTTATAAGAATGTTAATCTGGCCTAAATAAGTGAATCATAATCAAATAATTATGACACATATCCTTGAGGTAACTAACCATTCAAATTAAAAGCCTGAAAATAAGCTAATAAAAACAAATGGCTCTAAGCAAGAAAGATAACTTCTAAAATCACTAGACTAAAGGCATACACATAAGCCTTTTCCCTGCCACTTAAACACACAGTTGGTAAATACATAATACGGTAAAAAAAATTTAGATCAGAGTTGGTTTAACCTCTTGCATATTTTGTTTCAATGATCATCCTTTAAAATTATGGAAAAAGAGTTACTATTTCAAAAAAGTATATATGAAAGGTTTTACATTCCTTTTTTTTAAATATCAAAGATTTAATTTTTTTCCCCAATTCACTGTCCAATCATCTTAAACTATTTAAAACTCTTCTTTGGGCTATTTTATGCTATTAATTTTGGTTAAAAAGAAAGAGTAAGGCTACAAAACCCAGAAACTAAATATTACCTTACAAAGTTGTTAAAAGTATATGCACTCATATATGAAATGCCTAGCAAAGTTTAAAAAGAATTTAATAGCTGCTCAGTATATATTTATTAAATAAGTTATTAATGACAAAAATTAAGAGTATGATCCTTGAAACTGGAGATAAAGGTTCAAAATCTACCACTTAATAGTTGTATTTTCTTAGCAAAGATAGAGCTTCCATTTTTTTTAACCTGTAAAATGGCTTTTAGAAAGATTATATGAGATAACATATGTAAAAGTTTAGCATCATAAGATACAAACAGGAAGCACTGGATAATCAGTAACTATTTGCTTTCAAAAACTCTTTTCCGAAACCATGGCACTTTGTATATACCAGTGTTATTAATCTTTATCATGTTGGGTTATTGATCTGAGTATTTACTTCTGTTTTCCCAGAACAGAAAAGGCAGCTTTCATTTATTCATGATTGTATTTCAAGAATAGTGCCTACTATGTCACCCAGTAAATATCCTCAATGAGCCTGGCAAATTCACAGTCATCTTTAAAAACTAGCCCACGTATTTTCTTCTTCAATGGAGCTTTCCTTGCTCTAGTCATATCATAAGAAGCCCTAGTAAGTGCTTATGCAAAGCAGTCACCATGCCATGTGCTTGAAAATGCATGATCACTTAACCCCCATAGCTCAGTAGAGAGGAAAAAAACTTGGATCTAAGTTCAGTGACTTGCTCAAGGTCATTCAGTATGCAGGTGATGAAGCCAGAAATCAGACTCCATTTCCTTCCTGAGTGATCTTGACCACTATTCTATACCTCTACCCCCAAGAATCATCATCATCATCTTTACTTAGCTCTCTTAATGTGCAAGGTATTATCATAAAAATACTTTAGATGCTCTATTTTATTGAATTTCCAATAACCTTAAGAGTAGGCACTATTCCTACCCCCAATTTACAGAAGACAAAACCAAGTTAAGCACTCTGCAAGGAGATACACAGCTAAAAAGTATCCGTGAACTCAAATCATCTCATCCCAGAACTTGCAGCCACTACCTGTATTATTTCAACACCCCTGTGTCCTGCTGCTTCATCCTTGTATCTTGGATTTCCTTGGGTCTGTCCTTTTATCACACGGTATATATCACTTATTTACAAGTTAATCTCCCCTACAAGGACATAAGCTTCTTACTATATCCCTAATATAACACAGGTCTCCATACAAAGAAAGTGAAGAATTAGTAAATGTTTGCAGAACTTACATTTCTAGTCAATGATTTTCAAACTTTATAAGCTGTGATAATTTTTTCAAGTAAAAGAATTTTTAGAAGCCCAATATTAAGAGAAAAAACACAGTGCTATGTGGGTTAAGCAGTCCAGGGACTTTGGTTCCACTTACCCCTCAACAAAACTATGTCATAAATTCACTTACTTCACAGGGGCTCGAGCATAAACCTGAAGCCAGTCAGGAATTTCTGCAGTGTGATATGGATTTGCAGGTACCAGAAGGGACTGATTTCTTTCGGTTTGCTGTGGCTGATATGTGACAGGAGGGGGTTGGTCATACCGAGGTACACTAAAAAAAAGGAATCAACATTCATCAGGATAAAGACTCTAAATCTAAACAAGAAATTGTAAAGAACAAATAATATTTAAATGTTTTTCAATGTGCCTCTTGCCCAAACTGAACTCCTTCTACCACCTTAAAAAAACACAGAAGTCTGACTTTTTTTTTAACCACACCATAAGGTGAAGTAAAATACACCTTCTTCTGGAAACTAGTAGGTCACTAGTGATGAATATAAACCCAAACTAAATATTTATAAAAAAATTTTTAAGATTTTATTTGAGAGACTGAGAGAGAGAGAAGACAACTGGGAGGAGGGGAAGAGGGAGAGGGATAAGCAGACTTGCCCCTAAGAAGGGAGCCCAAAGTGGGGCTCAATCCCAGAACCCAGAAATCATGACTTGAGCCAAAGTCAGACACTTAAGCAACTGAGCCACACAGGTGCCCAAAATCTTTACATATTTTTAAGAGATTTCTTCTGTGTGGTATTTATTCTTTTCAAGGAACTTAAAAGGAAGCTATAAAAAATTTGGAGCTAATTATTACCTTTATACTGAGGCTTAAAACTTAAATAATAATTTTCAGTAATAACTAGTAATTAGCTGTAAATTTATACTGGAAAGGTTGACAGTTTCTCTCAAAATGAGAATGGATGCTTTCTTCCTCCTGTAGGCTGAAAAGGGGATTTGGAATATGTAGTACACTGGGAATGAGAACTGTGATTAAATTATCCACATTAATTATTTTCTGCTTTTACCAACTTATGAGAGCATAAGTGAGAGTTGAGTTAGAGTTGACAAGAACCTATTTTAAATCACAGAGACTTAAAGCAAAAAAAAAAAAAAAAAAAAAGAAAGAAAGAAAGAAAGAAACAGACCATGCTTTTAATTAGTTCTAATATCCTAACCGGTAGCACAGAGAGAATAGCAATAGGAGGAAGGAGTTATATGGGAAAAATGCTAAGGAAAAAAGCACTGAACCACTTGAAGCCTAAAGACTAAAATTTGGAAGGCCAAATGATCTATTCCAGAACAGGACACAAAACCGGAAGAGCCTGCTCCAAACATCAACATTTATGTGTATATCAGAAAAGGTCACTGCAATACTAAACTAGGATTAAAATAATTGTTAGGCTGTGATTAATACTTTAAAGATCAATATCCAGATGGCACTGCAATTTTACACTTATCTCTTCTTTCCTAAGTAAGTACTAAGTAGGTACAAAGTGAAATATCCTTTGACAGCACAACTCGGGTGGGAAAGAACTGAGGCTTTGAAGACAGGCCTGAGGTTTTTAACCTCAGTTTGGCTACTTCACAAGTTATATGAATGTGGGCAAAACTGCTTCACTTCTCTAAGCTTCAGACTTCTTATTTGTAAAACTAGAATAAATTCATACCAAAGATGATTCTTCTCAACAATAAATGAGCTAGTATGTCAAGTGTTCTGTACAAAGATTAGCATAACAGAGACAATCAAAAATAGTTATTAGTGTTATCTATGTGAGTTTAAGAAAGATGTTTGTTCTCTCCAGTTTAATGTCTACAGAGCTGGTAAGAGTAGCAAATTGTGAAAACACCTTGTAAACTATAACAATTCTATAATAATGTAAGGTTACTAATGATAAACAGTCAGCTCGATATACTCTCAAATCTGGTTGTCTGGACCACAAAGTTTTCTGCCACCTGGTGAAAGCAATCTGTAATCATGTTTAGTTCTTTTTTTCTTTTCTTTTTGCATTTTCCATCATTCTTTGTCAGCAAACACCTGGCTGCACTCCCACTATGTATCTGCCCGTGTGCTGGATGCTGGGACACAGCAGGGATAAGTGAAATTCATCCCTGCCCTTGATGGGGAACTGTGATCAGGTCAGAGGAGGACTCTAAATTACTCCCAGGTCACAGGCCTGAAAATGGAGGCCAGCAGCTTGCCTGAAATGGTTTAGAGAGTAGGCAAAGAGACCAGAGCCCAATACAGGCAGAGAAGTTGGTCTGGCTCTTTCGAAACGGTGACAAGTTCAGCTGTTCAATTAACACTGACTGAATACCACTAAATGGAATCACTGGGAAAAGAAACTTTTCCAAGTTGAATGAATAAATCCAAATATGTAAAATGACACAATAGGGGCACCTGGGTGACTCAGTGGGTTAAAGCCTCTGCCTTCAACTCAGGTCATGATCCCAGGGTCTTGGGATCGAGCCCCGCATGGGGTGCTCTCTTCCCTTCCTCTCTCTCTGCCTGCCTCTCTGCCTACTTGTGATCTCTGTCAAATAAATAATAAGTAAAATCTTTAAAAATAAATAAATAAAATGACACAATAATGATAAAGCTTAGTTTTCTAGGTGGTAATATTAAAGTGTATTTTCATAACAAGTTTAATGGTTTTAAAAAATGCAGAAGTCTGCTATAACTGAAGATCATATTATGCTAAATGATACTAAGAACACCTATCAACACACTGATGATGTTCTACCTATTTTAAATCTTATGGCTCAGAGGTAGTTAACAGGAATTTATTTGTAATTTCATGACTAAACTGGTACTAGTTTTTTTATGTACTTTGAAATCCTGTGTATTTTACGTTTACATATACGGCATACCGCAGTTTGGATTAACCACCTTTCAGGTGCTCAATAACTACACATGACAACTGGCTACAATATTCACAGGGCTAAAAATCTGGACATACTGAGACCTACTGATAAGCCCAAAGGATCACTGGTTACATTTATTGAACACATCTGGGATATTTTGTACAGTGCCAGTTTTCACTTTCTTGCCTGGCAGCAGTAAGAAACAGAACATAAAAAGTCAGAAATTGAATAAAGCAGATGCTATAATTCAGAAGTATATTTTGACAAATTAGGAGGTAGGTCTGTATTATTTATAGAAATTTAAATGGAAAGAGACAGAGGTTTTTAATTATTTCAATTTCTGGGTATCTACAATAAAAAACATTCTGGTATATTAAAACAGAATCTGATCATACGAATACTGATTGTGTTTTTGAGGTTGTTTTAAAAAGTTTTTTTTAATTATTACTAAAATGTATTTACAAATCATTACTAAATACAAATTCAAAGAAAAATGTCATAAGCCTTCAAATATCAAACTTTAGGGTGCCTTTCTCTTTGATGAAAATATGAGCTCAAAATCTAACATTAGACAATCTCAAAACAAAAAGTTGAAAATAAAATTGATACTACACCTAGGAGCACAGGGATGCCTATATTGAGCCTTCTTATTTGTGTGATCTACATAATAGGTTCCGAATTCTGATGATTCAACTCGCTCCCATCCTGGAGGAAGTCCTTCTCGCTCAAGGGGATGGCTCCAATGAGTTGTATTTGTGTTGTGATCTATATAATATTTTCTCCCTCTCATTGTCCAGTCCACAGACCAGCCAGGAGGAAGAGGTAAATCTTCAGAACCATGGTTAGTTAAATTTCCTAAAGATGTAGCAGCAACTCTCCCAATACCTGAAGAGAAAGATAGAAAAAGAAGAAATAGAACAATTATTCAAAGCTAAAAATTATGGTATCTGTGAAATAGTCACAAAATTAACTATCGTAATTATACTCTTCTGTTAAAATTCAAGATTTTATAATTGTAAGTAAGAATTTTCATAAACTAGCCAGTATTACTAAAATTTAATTACAAAGCAAAGGAGGAACAAGACTCCCTCTCTGAAATTAGTTTTGGTTGATGCCGCTATCACCAGGCTACACAAACATTTAGCTATTAGCAAAGCTACTAAATATGTATACTGCTTAAAGAAAAGTGAAGAAAATAAAATTTCACCACATTCAAGATTTAAGATTTGACATTTCACCTAAAACTAAAAAAAAAAACAAAAAACAAAAAATAAAAACCAACTTGTAAAACTGTCCAGTTTATAATTTAAATATAATCTAGCTGTCCCCGAGAACCATTAAGTACCTTTATCAGAGATGCAACATATAAGATTTTTAACATACAAAAATCAATTAAGTATTTGCATACTAACAACAACTGGAAACAAATTATACCACTTATTATAGCTCCAAAAAATCAAATACTTACATATAAATAAAACAAAATATGGAAAACAAATTATGTACAGAATCTGTATGCTGAAAACTATAAAACAGTGATGAAAGAATTAAAAGAACCTACCATATTAATGGATTAGAAGACTCAACATAGTTAAGATGCCAATTCTTCCTGAAATGACTTTTAAGGTAATTCCAATCAAAATTCTAGCAGGAGTTTATGGTATAGACAGAAACAGTTGGGCTCTAAAATGTATATGGAAAGGCAGAACTAGAGAAGCCAAAATATTTTTTAAAATAAGAATAAAGTTGGAGGATTCATGCTACCTGATTTTTTTTTTTTAAGATTTTATTTATTTATCAGAGAGAGAGAGGGGGAGAGAGTGAGCAGAGGCAGACAGAATGGCAGGCAGAGGCAGAGGGAGAATCGAGTCCCTGCCAAGGATGCTGGGATCACAACCCGAGCCAAAGGCAGCTGCTTAACCAACTGAGCCACCCAGGTGTCCCGCTACCTGATTTTTTAAAGTAACTTTTATGCACAACGTGGGGCACAAACTCATGATTCCAAGATCAAGAGTCACGTGGTCTACCAACTGAGCCAGTCAGGTGCCCCTCATACTACATGATTTTTAAGACTTACTATAAAGATAGAAGTAATCAAGACAATATGGTATTGACAAAAGGACAGACAGATCAATTGAACAAAGAATCCTAAAATAGACCTACACATACACAATCAATAGATTTTTAACAAAGGTAAAAAGGCAATTCTATAGAGAAAGGGTAGTTTTCTAACAAATGATGCTGGAACAACTGGACATCCATACGCAAAAAAAAAAAATTAATCACAATCTATACCTTCCTCCTTCTATAAAAATAAACTTAAGATGGATCATATACCTAAATGTAAAACATAAAAACTATAAACCTTTTAAAAGAAAAAGGAGGGTAAGTTTTCGTGACCTTTCATTAGGCAGAGCTCTTAACCATGATGCTGGAAGTACAATCCATGAAACAAATATTGAATTGGACTTTGTCATAATTAAAAATGTTTGCTCTGTGAAAGGCATTACTGTTTTTTAAAAAAATTTTATTTATTTATTTGACAGAAAGATCACAAGTAGGCAGGGAGGCAGGCAGAGAGAGAGAGGGGAAGCAGGCTCCCTGCCAAGCAGAGAGCCCGATGCAGGGCTTGATCTTAGGACTCTGAGAGCATGACCTCAGCTGAAGGCAGCGGCTTAACCCTCTGAGCCACCCAGGCATCCCTATGAAAGACATTATTAAGAGAAAGAAAATCAAGCTACAGACTGGGAGAAAATTTCCAAATCACATATTAGACAAAGGAGTTTAATCTAGAATTCATAAAGAACTCTCAAAACACTAGGAAAGTATTTTAAATGGGCAAAAGATGTGAACAGGCACTTCAAAGAAGATATTTAGATGGTAAATGAGTAGAAAAAAAATGCTCAAATCATATTAACCATCAGGGCCACTGCTAATTAAAAAATCCCTACAAATTAAAACCACAATGAGAGGATAATACACATCTATGAGAATGGCCAAAAAAGAAAAAAAAAAATCTAACAACACAAGTTGTGATGAGGAGGATATGGAGCAACTGAAACTCTCATACACTGCTGGTGGAAATGCAAAATACTTCAGCTACTCTGGAAAACACTTCAGCAAGGTCTTACCAAGTTAAATATGTTTTCCATATGATGCAGCAATTCTATTCCCAAATATTTAACCTAGACAAATGAAAATGCTTCTTCACACAAAAACCTGTATGGGGAGGTTTATAGTGTTGAAAAAGGAAAAAACCCCACATGTCCTTCAAGAAAATGAGTAAACTAATACAACCATACAGTGGAATCTACTGTAAAAAGAACTAAATATCGATATATGCAACAACATGTATAACCTCAGAGGCATTACACTGAGTGAAAGGAGCCAGCCTCAAATGGCTGTAAACTGTATGATTCTGTTCATATGAAATTACTGCAAAGGCAAAACAACTAGGACAGAAAATTATGGTTGCCAGGAATTTGGGGCAGGGTGAAAAGACTAAGCAACTGTCATAAACCAAAGAACACTTACTACACAAAGGGACAGCAATGACATAATTTTTAGGAGTGAATGAAATGTCCTATAAACTGTCTAGGCATTACATCAATATAGATAGATAGAGATATATATCAAAATTCATAGAACCCTGTACCTTAAAAAAAAAAACCTTAAGTTTACTGTATGCTATTTGGGGGAGGGCGGGAGGGAGAATAACCTGGCTGCATTGTTTTATTCTCACATAAGAATAGTAATTGTATATAACTGATCACACCAAAATTCAAAGATTCATTTAGTTTATATCCATAGGTTAGTGGGTTAAGCCTCTGCCTTCAGCTCAGGTCGTGATTTCAGGGTCCTGAGATAGAGCTCCGCATTGGGCTGTCTGCTCAGCAGGGAGCCTGCTTCCCTCTCTCTGCCTGCTGCTCTGCTTGCTTGTGATCGCACTGTCAGATGAATAAATAAAATCTTAAAAAAAAAAAAAAAGACTAAGCAACTGTCATAGACAAAGGACACTAAGGAGAAATGACAACTGCATGCAATGCAGTTGGATCCTGGAACAGAAAACTGACATTAATGAAAAAACTGGTGAAATCCAAATAAACCTTGGAGTTAATAAAACGTTCTTGACTTCAGAGACACTAAAAATAAAAACCCACTGTTTAGCTTTGGAGGTAGCTAGGGTGCCAATTCATCATCTTAAAAACTAGTAATAAAGAGAAAGATTTAGTATTTATCCTTTCTTATATGAATAGCAACCACATAATTGATGAGAGATAGTTCTTCATTATAGAAGTCCAACTAATAGAGAAGAGATGACAGAAATTAGAGTATCACCCTCTGTAACACCTAATAAAATACTGGATCTAGCCAATGATCATTATGGTTATCAAATCAACAGGTAAAAAGGCCAATGGAGAACTTCATGATGAATGAACTGTGCTGATATCTGATCCCATCATCAATTTTAGGATCAAAAAGAGAAATTAGTCATTATGTGTCTCTGGAACTGATGCAGCAGAATGTATACAACAGCCTCTATGAACTATTTTAGCAAAAAGAAAAATGCAAGAAAGAAAATAAACACAATCACAGTATTGTTTGAAAAGAAAGGCATATACTTCTAAAACATATGGGAACTATAGAAAAATAAAGCTAACAAGCCTTTTGGTGAAACTGACCTTGGCTTCTGTCAAACTGCAACTGAAGGCTTATTTAATAAGTGTAGCTTAAGCAATTTCTGTACTTAAAAAAAAAAATGTTTAAACAAAAAAGAAATAAGCCAATGTACTAAAGATATGTACATAGCAAATAACTTTAAAATCACATTTTAAAGCATGCAATGGCTTTATATTTTCTCATACTTCCATCATTAGAAATGTACTACTGGCCATAACATAGAAATTTTTTAAAAAGTTAAAGTCAATTCATTGTACTCGTACTGACTTATTCATAAGAACCATAAATTTTTGCCCAACAGAGGTCCCCCTAAAAATATACAAACAGATTTCTAAATACAACATTTTTAAAAATAAAAACTCTTGGGTGCCTGGGTGGCTCAGTGAGTTAGGCCTCTGCCTTCAGCTCAGGTCATGATCTCAGGGTCCTGGAATCAAGGCCTGCATTGGGCTCTCTGCTCAGTGGGAAGCCTGCTTCCCCACCCCCTCTCTGCCTGTCTCTATGCCTACCTGTGATCTCTGTCAAATAAATAAATAA
Source organism: Mustela nigripes (assembly GCF_022355385.1). NCBI lineage: Eukaryota > Metazoa > Chordata > Mammalia > Carnivora > Mustelidae > Mustela > Mustela nigripes. The sequence goes on from NC_081569.1 coordinate 97,669,025, forward strand.
AATCTTTAAAAAAAAACCTCTTATAGTAAAAAATAAATAAAAAGGTACAAACTTTATTAAAGATTATTAAATTATTATTAATTATTAAATATTATTAAAGTTGTGAGTTTTATTAATCTGCTTAGAAAGTCCAAACTTCCATATACTGAACTTGCCTAAATCTAGAAACACATACACCTCTCCATTTAAACAGTATTAGGTACCAAACACCAAATTTAAACTAAGACAAAATGTGAAATTCATATAGAGGAAATACAAAGACCTCTCTGTAGAAACTCTTATTTTTCAGAATTAAACCTCAACAATTTGATACGGGTACAAAGATATCCTCAAAGTTCTTAATAGGTTCATCAGCTTTACCAATGCCATGTAAAATCATGATTCCTAACCTTTCCATGATACACTCCACCTTCACTTTCCGAAAGTGCCACGTACACTTATTTTTTTAGACTATTTGGGATAATTTTATAAAACCTATTGAGAGGAGGATGTGCAATACAAAAAAACTAAAAGTGAGATTTAAAACAAAACATACCTAGTAATAAAATAGGTCTAGAAGACAGGAAAAATAAAGTTCAATCAAGCTCTAACACATGAGACCTCTGCTCTAAGTTCAGCCAGAAAGTTGAAATTTCAATAGCCAAACATGTCAAATCTGGAAAAAGCAGAGAACACATAATGCTCTTATAAAAGGCATGAACACTAACAGTTACGAGTGTCTCCTCTGACCTGCCCCTTTTCCAAATGTATTATTTCATATTCAAAAGAGCCCTATAGGTGATACTATCACTATCAATTTATAAATGAGGAAACAAAGATTCAAGTAAATTATTTCCAGAATGATAGAACTGGTATACAAGTGACAAAATTATTACTAACAAAGTAATCAGCAAACAAAGATCAACTGTAATTCTTCAAAGAAAAGTATGACTGTCACTAATTTAAAAAAAAAAAAAAAACAAGCCACCAATTTTGAATTCAATCAGTGGAAAAATTTAGGAACCTGTTTCTGAGATACAAGGGAAAAAATTAGTTTTTCATTTTTTCAATTAGTTCCAGAAAAGAATGAGTGGAATTCATAATGTTCAAAATAACTTCCATTTGTAGGAATTAACTGCACAAACACCTTCCATTTATATAAAGGCATTCATAACTAAATACATTATTTCCCAAACACAACGATGAAGTATTATTTTGTCTTTCTACCAAGAAATATCTCTGAAGAATTTAATCTCATACAATCAGGCAGAAGATATCTGTGAAACCTATGCCTATAAAGCTCAAAAATTCTGGCTGACTAATTCTATAGTGGTTACAGAGAATAAAATGGAATCTGGAACTCTAATGAAGGTCCACAAGCTTCAGGGTAATAAATGCTAAACACTATAGCCCATGTTACAATTAAGATGTTGATAAAGAGATCTACGAGACCAGTGCTCTAACCCGAGCTACAGAGCCCCGCTTGATAAAGAGATCTACCTTTTCTCCTCCTCTGCAAAAAAATATTACAAATAAAGTTGTGTCCCTAAAGATTATTAACCCCTTCTCAAAAATGATTCTGAGTTCCTTAAATAATTATGCATTTCCTGGAGTAAACATTACTTCCATGTTTTTGTAAAGGCTGACACTTTTCAGCTTGATTTTGGTAACTTGATTTCTTTAGTCATCTTTAAAAATAAAAGTTTTAAAAGTCCATTACTTAAAACTGTATAGAACTAAATTACTCAAATGCAAAACAAAGAAATTCATTCTGCCTTTAGTATTGCAACTGAAGACTTCCTGTTAACAGCCAAATTCCTTCCTTTGGCTCATAGAGTAGGTGCCTGCCCATTACACTGGCCAAAATGTTAAAGGTCAGATTTCACAGCTAAACCTAAAACTCGGTAGGCCCTGAAACCCCCTGAAATATCATATAAACGGTTTGGTTATGATTTAATGCAAGTGGTATATCCTGCCAGTTACTTAAGTCTATGTAACTGGCAGGATATACCACTTGCATTAAATCATTACCAAACTATTTTCTTTCATATATTCTTAATGTTTACTACCTTAGTAACAATAATCAAAATTTAAAAGTTGTGAAAATAAATCTATGGCACATCTTTACCCTCCCACAAATTTACTTTCTCCTTCTCATTCCCTGTAATTCCTTGAATTCTCTTCAGCATTAATCTTGAAAATATGGTAAGTTTCAAATTTTTTCAAGATGAATTCAAGAAACTTCCAGCTATTGTTTCATATGCAGATTTTTTTCCTTCTGGAAAAGACAGCTGATAGGCTTTTCTGCTTGGTTAGTTATTGGTTATTAATCATTCCCTGACATTTAACGGATTCCTTCAAAGAACTGTTTTTTTCTAAAAGGTAAAACATTAAATCTTATGCTCTGATGTAATTCTATTAAGTGAAATTTCTCAAGCATATTACCACTCTAATAAATGCAAATCTTTCTTTAAAATGACTTAATTTGAAAAAGTATCCAATTAACTTGTATTTTATTTATCCCTAACTCATGATTGGAAAGTTTTGAAGTCTGTCACTAAACTTATAAAAAGTGTCAGACTGCCTCTAAGAGAGGATCGGTAGGAATTCAGTTCTAGCAGTATTTCCTCAATGATACTTTGTGAACCAGAATTTTTAAAACAATATTTTAACTTGGCATTATCAATTCCTCATACTTTCATTTAGGCAAAAAAGTGTTATGAGTTATCAGTGATACCTGAAATATAAATATACATGATAAAAGTAAGTGTGAAGAACAATCTGTATTTATGGTAAGCTGTGTTAATCTTTTATTCCTGCTACTCGTCAGCCACCAAAACTGTCTGAAGACTCCAGACTTGAAATCTCTGGATTCATTCGCTTAGTCAACCATTTACACAGGCAAATGTCTATCTGAATCTTCTCTCTTCCTTATCTCTCATTTCCCATTTGAGGCCAAGTCCCATCAATACAGATGTGTCCCACTTCTCTTTCTAAATGTTTGCAGCCTGAGTTGGGTCCTCATAAGCATTTAAAATAATAACCACCAATACACCAAATGGAAGATTATTAAGTCAATGGAACTCATAAGTAGCATATAACATTAAAAAACTCATTCAAGTAAAAAGCAGGGATATAAAACTGTACAGAGTATGCCATTAAAAAGATGAAGGAAATAACATATACGATGAATCTCTGGCCTGATGGGCACTTTCCCTTAACTTTTCTGTTTTTTGCAAATTTTCTACAGCAAGCAGTTATTACTCTAAAAAATGATTTTTAAAAACTTACTATTTTGGTTGGCTAACAAATCATTTCTGAGGTTTAAAACTATTTAATATTATAAATAGCCAAAATAAACACTATAAATAGCCAGTATGCAACTGTTTAATCCCTTAACCTAGACACTCTTTAAAAACAAAAAGGCTCTGGGGTGCCTGGCTGGCTCAGTCCGTGGAGCATGTGACTCTTGATCTCAGCATTATGAGTTCGAGCCCCACTCCGTAAAGATTACTTAAGGGAAAAAAAAAGTTTAAAAAAAAAAAAAAAGGACACTCATCCATGCTCATTTCTCTATGCCTAGAAAACCTTTCCTCTTTTATGACCCAAAGAGATTCCAATGTCAGCTTTCATAAAATAAGATGCTTTTACCAACTATTCTTCATTATTCCTCAATTTTCCAAACTTCTGATTTACTTCTCCATAATTTTCATTTTCTCCTTTCCTCTCCAATACCACTGGTACCCGAAAAGTCATCTTTTCTCTAGCAATCTATCCTGAGTACAACCAATAATCTTCAAATACTGCCTTCATAAAATGACTTGTCTTTGAAATCTGCAATGGCTTCTGTTTGACTCCAAACTGTTTAAATCCTTCAGATTGTAGCTGGACCACAAATCTCCATTCTACCTCATATCTTCTTTCTTCATATTAGTAGAACTACATAGTTCCTTCGATTTACACGTTCACTCTGTTTTCATTGGCCTATTCCAAATTCCTTATTTAAATGCCTTTTCTCTGCCCCATTAATCTAAAGTCCAAGCTCAAAGCAAGTCCTACCTCTTTCACGAATCATTCTTAAATATTCTAGCCTACCCTGATCTCTCCTCTGACTCCCTATTGCACTTACTGTCAATAACAGTGTTCTGTGATTACTGTGCATCTATTGGTTTTGTTCCCCAAACAAGATACCAGAAAGCAGATGCCAAAAATGTCAGAGAAAATGGGTGGCTCAGTCAGTTAAGCCCTAGGTCAGGACACGATGGACATGGAGCCTACTTAAGATTCTCTCTCCCTCTTCTTCTGCCCCCTACTCACCCAAAATACTAAATGAATGTTTTTTACACTCCTGCTCCAAACTGTTTGTTTGTTTGTTGTTGTTTTGAGAGAGGGAGGGGAGGGAGGGAGAAAAAGAGAAAGTTAAGCGGGCTCCACAGCCAGCATGGAGCCTGATGCTGGGCTTCATCTCCTGACCCTGAGATCCTGACCCAAGCCAAAACACTTTGAGCAACCCAGGCACTCCTCCAAACTGTTTTTAAGGCACCTTGTTTTAAGTTTCATGGGTTAAAAAGTAAAGTATATTTATTCTTATCCTACCAAGATTTAAAGCCTGCAACTTAATCAGGAAAAAAACAATTAGATAAAAAAGTTTAAGTTTCAGCTTGCTTCAGTTTATCTAGTGTAATCCAATACTCCGGGATTAAAGTAGAACTATCCATTTCTCCTGTCTCTTCTGCTCCTTATACAAGTATTCCCAAGTTAGCAAATATGGCAAACAGATTTTAAAAAATCATATGGCCAGGGGCGCCTGGGTGGCTCAGTGGGTTGAGGCCTCTGCCTTCGGCTCGGGTCTGATCCCAGGGTCCTGATCCTAGGGTCCTAGGATGGAGCCCCGCATCGGGCTCTCTGCTCAGTGGGGAGTCTGCTTCCTCCTCTCTCTCTGCCTGCCTCTCTGCCTACTTGTGATCTGTGTCAAATAAATAAATAAAATCTTTAAGAAAAAATAAAATATAAATAATAAAATTATATGGCTAATATTTTTATTACTAAAAGAACAAAAGGACAGACTTCCATTTGAGTCTTTTTGACAAACCTGGGAAATAATTATTGACCTAGGCAAACAGTTTTGTTAAGAGAAACAGTGTAGGCTGTAGCTGAGGAATGAAGCAGTTGCCCCATGGTATTTTTTGCCACGCCCAATTCTTCCTATCCACCTTTCCTTTCTCTGGTATAAGTCCAGGTTCTTTGAAACCCTAACCTTCCCATCTTACCAAAACTAAACCTAGATTCAATCCAACTGTAGACATTAAATTCTCTGGGTTTTCAAGGTTAACAGTCTAGATAATCTTTGGGTGAATACTAAATTTTTATAAAATGAGTTAATAAAATAAATGGACACAAAATTCTTTCACTCAGCATAGATTACTAATTATTTGTAAGCTTGCTTAGCAAAACCGGCAAAATGGAAAAGTATTTTTCTGGGAGTGTGTGCGTGGTTCCCAAGAAAATCCAGAAAAAAAGCACCTTTTTAATTGTTAATAAATCTAAACTAATGTAGGATTTGTAATTTTAAGTTACCTGAAGCATGTCTCCCCTGATTCTGTGGCATTCTTTGGAAGAGATCATGGTTGTATTCATAATATCTATAGTCTTCATGTGCACGATCTCCAAGTGGGCGCCTTCTCTGACCATCAAAATAATTATCTGAATAATAATATCGGGAACCAGAGTCTCCATTTTCAACAGCAAAATTAACTTCTGTTAAAAATGACTGAGAAGAGCCATACTCCCTAGGGACATCTGCTAGACTCCGGGCAAGATAAGAAGGTGCAGACAATCTGTTGCTTTCTCTTCTCATTATTTCATGAGGTGTTCTTTGAATTGGAGTTCTAAGAAAACTCTGATTTCTTGAAACTATTCCATCTCCAGAAGCTGAAAAGGCATTAGGACTTGAATCTGGCAGACAGATATCAGTTCGTCTTGGAATTGTTGGACCATGCCGAATAAATGAAGGCATGAGATCTACAATAAAATAAAAAACAAAGAGTAAAATAACCACGTCGGTAAGTAATAATTACCTTTTTCAAAAGTTGTTCATTTATATCTATTACCCCCCAATGCAAAATTTCAATGGACTTGAGCAAACACAATTTAAAATTCTAATTTATGATAGTACCTGGGTATTTTAGAATTAAGGCTAATTAATACCTTCCCGTGCAAATGATTTTATAATTTGCACGAATGTGGTATGTGTAAACTCAGTCAGAATCAAATGTATTCTGCATAACACTATATATAACATGATGAAATGTCAGTAAGCTTAATTATGGTTAATGAAATACTCATGAATAAATGTGTAAAAATAAGAAACAACCTAACAAAATTAAGATTTTTTTTTGCTGATTTCACTTCATTTTCAAAATTCCCAAAAATCCTTTTACAAGCAAACACAATTTCAAATATAAAATAGAACATAATGCTATTCCCAAACATGTAAAAGTGGATTCCTTTAAAAAGACTTTAAAATAATCTGATTTCCCCTCAGAATTATGTAATACCAGTACATAATCAAATGCTGGAAAGTAAAAAAGCTTAGGTATGAAAATTAAAAAATAAAAAAATCTCATTTCAAAGAGGTACACAAATGTTCAATCAGTTCAAAATATGCCAAACCTGAAACTACCACTCCCTTAAGAACAAGTAATTATAATTCAAAACAGAAGATAACAGTGGAACAATGGCCTTCAGGATATAGTACTTCTGAATACAGAACTTAAGTGGCTTAGACATGCCAGGTTACAAAGCAAATAACTTCGTAACCTGAAAAAAATTAGATTTGGAAACTTTTATTCATTTATTAAGTACACAATATTAGATAGCACTGATATTAATAAGGTTCAAAAGCTAATGAGACAGGAATTAATAAGAATAAATTTATTAATAAGAATAAGTTAATAAGAAATAAATTAGCTGTGAAGTATGACTTACATGGGGTGCCTGGGTGGCTCAGTCAGTTAAGCATGGGACTCTTGATTTTGGCTCAGGTCATGATCTCACAGGCTGTGAGATCAAGCCCCACCATGGGCTCTGTGCTCACCAGGGAGTCGGCTTGAGATTCTCTCTCCCCCTTCCCTCTGCCTCTGCCCCAACATGAGCTCACTGGCACTCACTCTCTCCCTGTCTCAAATAAATAAATAAATAAATCTTTAAAAAAATAATAATATATAGCTAACATATTTCATGATTTTAAGTAATGTTTAATAAAGTTTATTTGCAGCAAACTGCAAGCTATCATAAATTTAGCTGAAAACCCAAGAGCATATGTGAAAAATAAGCTTATAAAAAAAGGTATAAAAAAAATCAATTCTCAGGGGGCACCTGTGTGGCTCAGTCAGTTAAGCCTCTGACTCCTGAGTTCAGTCCTGATCTCGGAGTACTGAGATCAAGTCTCTGTTCAGCACTCAGCAGAGTCTGTTGCTCTCCCTCTCCCGCCACCCCTCCCCTTGCTCAGGCTCACTCTCTCTCTCCCAAATAAATAAATAAATCTTTTTAAAAAAGAAATCAACTTTCAGGGGGTGCCTGGCTGGTTCAGTGGGAAGAATGAGGGGCTACTGATCTCAGGGTCGTGAGTTCAAGTCCCACACTGGGTGTAGAGATGACGTAAATAAACTTAAAAAATAAAAATTAATATGCTAATTACTGATGTACCCACTGATCTATCTTGTTGTTCTATAAGAAAGCACTGAAAATACAAAGATAAATCTCTAAGGCTGATGATGCAGTTATTATTTAAAAAACATGCTCTTAACACCTTTCTGTGTGATCCTGGGTAAATACTAGGAACCTCTATGAACAGCTTTCCCAATTACAGAATGAAGTAATGCTTAAGTCACAAGGTTTGTAGGAGCTTCCAAGAAGGGCACTTACACAAAGTGCCCGCTATGCAGTATGAACATCTAAATATTAGTTCCTTACCTCACAAATGTTCTAAAAACACAAGCAGAGTCAAATGCTTAAACTGAAAAGTGTGGCGGGGAGGCAGCGAGAAACTATTAAAGTTAAAAAAAAAAAAACAAAACTTTTTTGGCAATTTCTCCTGAAGTACGATAGAAATTTTTGCGTACTTCGCCTTTTTTTGGGGGGGGGGGGCGGAGTCCGGGAAGGAAGGTGGTATTTGAAGCAATTCTCACTTAAACGCCCAAACACACATGATTTTCGCTTTTCTAAGACCTGAGACTGTTGATGAGGCTTTGGAGAGCGGCCACAAAAGGGACGGTCAACTGTCACCACCTCCTCACGTCTACAATCATCAGCGAAAGGGCTAAGGAATTCTACCCGAGTTCGCACAACTTCCTGCACGGACGGGTGACACCCGAAATGTTTGCAAACACAAGGCGTATCTCTAAGTATCTAGAAGAGGAAGAAGTGGGCCCCAGTCAGATCACTTCCACCTCTTGTAGCATCAGGGAATCAGCAATTGAAGAGTTTCCGAAAGAACCTCTTCTAGTACTCAAAATGAAACAACACTCCGCCCCGGGGCGAGGAGAACGGGAAAGTTTGTTATTTTCAGGGAGGCCCACGGGGGAAGGACTACTCTTAAGTTTCTTACGCTTCGTCGGCTTTCAAACAATGACCACCACTTCGGGCACAATACACTCTTCACAGAGACCAACAGGAAAGAAAAGCCGCGGGGAGCCGCGTCGCGCGCCCGCCAGGCTCCCCGCAGCCGCTCGGGCCAGGTGTGGGTACGCCCCGCCCGACACTCACTCCGGAGCAGAGGCGACGTCTCTTTCTTCACGTACTTGCCCTGCACCTCGGCGGGCTTGGACACTTCGTTTTTGGTTTTCTTTCGGGACAGCATCCTTGTCGACGAGGCCCCAGGCCGCGTTAAGCAGCCTCTTTAGGGCTCCGCAAAGGGCGCCGGCCGGTCCCGCCGCCACCTCCGCCGGCGCCGCCGCCTCCTTCCCTCCCGAGCCGCCGCCGCCGCCGCCGCCGCCTCCTCCTCTCCGCAGCCCGGGGTCGCCCGCAGGGACTGCTGCATGTTCGGGGCGCTAAGCGCGCCGGCCACAGCTCAGTCGCTTGTCAGTTCCTTCCCGGAAAGATACTCGCTCCGCGATGCTGCCGGAGAACTCCGTGAGCTGAGGCCAGAAACGCCCGGCCAGGGCCATGGTCCGCCGAGAGCCGCCTAGTAACCGCTACCGCCGCTGCCGCCGCCGCCGCCGCCGCCTACGTCCCGTAAACTTTCCCCGCGACCGCTGGGAATTCTGGGAAACTCGACGCTGCGCGAGCGCCGCCGCCGCCCCTCCCCCACTCCAGCTCCCGGGCGCGGCTAGGGCTGCGGGTCGCCGGGCGGCGCTGTCAGCTAACGGGCCGGCCGCTCTGTCTCCTCGGAGGAGAAGCTCGTCTTGGTGGTCGGGGGAGGACGATGGGCCAAGTCGGCCCGACTAAGTGCGGGAGGCCGTCGCGCGCTCTGGAAGTGGAGCCCCTTCTACCCACATATGTTTCCCCGGGACCTTGAGGGAGCGGACGACGCCCCCCCGGAGAGGCGTTCCCGTCGTCATTCCTTGAGTGAGGACGTCCCTCCCGGAGTTTCTTGGACTGGTAAACTCAGGTCCCTGATAACGCTGAATGCGAGCAGAGTGAAGGACCACAACCCGCAGGCTAGTGCGGAGACAAATAACTCAAGATGCTTCTTTTTCTTGAAAACATTAATCTGTCCGGTACAAATTAAATACGTATAAATCGATCATCTCCTGTGTGCCAGGGTGCGTCTCTCTGATAAAGGTAAAACAGAGGGGGAAAGCAATATGGAGTTTCTACTACCTCTTCCTTTGATAAATTCGAAGTTACCATAGTATCTCGTCATCCCTCTCATTGTTACATTGAATAGCCATGTGTTACCTCTTGGAATTTAATATTATAGTCAGAGTTTTTTAGGCTTTTGAGCACTAAAGGTCAAGACATGAAATTTTTAAATTTAAAACAGAACTTAGTTTCTTCTGTATAACTTAGAGGAGCTGCCAAATGTTCCCAATAACATTCGGAAAATAAGGGGCTCCATTCCCTAGTAAACAGATTAAGGCTTTGATAATGGAGAATGCTTTCCCTGAGATCGAAAACGTGTTAAAACAGATGTAAAACAATTAAGCAAGGATTTTTTTTTTTTTAACTACATAAGATTTGTTTTGCTGTGAACAAATGAGATGCTTAGTGTCTGTCTCCATCTTTGTATGATGTTCCCTTGGTATAGAGTTTCTCACAATTAATTCAATATCCAACAAATACTATTGAGCATCCACTATGCTAGGCACTCTTCTAGATGCTTTGATCATAGCAATAAACAAAACGGACAAGAATGCCTACTCTCATGGGGAAGAGAAACAAAGAAGGAAAATAAGTAATACATTCTGTGGCTAAAATAAGAAACAGAAGGCGGTGATTTTAGGCAGTGTGACAGAATGACTAGAGAAGGCTCATGAGAAGAAGGTAATGGAGTTACTTGGTAAACTGAAGGACTGGGAAGAAAGTCTATGTGGCTGGAGTAGAAGAGCAGGGTAGTGGGAAATATGTTAGGTAACAATGGCTAGAGCATCGAGAGCCTTGTGGGTTATTGCAAAGAATTTCACTTTGAGCAGAGGAGTGGCATGATCTAACAATGTTATAATATCACTTTGGATGCTGTCTTGATAATAGATTGAAAGAGAGAGTGAAAGTAGGAAGATCAGTCAAACTATTGCTGGCTTGGACCAAGATAATAGCAGAAGAGAGAATGAGAAGTGCTCATATTTTGGGCGTATCTTAGAGACAGAGCCAACAGGATTTACCAGCAGATTGAATATGAAGTGTGAGAGAAAGAGAGAAATCAAGGATCGCTCCTGTAGGTATATAAATCTTAATGATAGAACAGAACACCCAGTTGAAAGCAAATTATACATCGAGAAGAACATGAGAGAAGCAGTGACTTGTTCCTGTGGCTCACATAAGAAGGCCCAGTACTGCGGTATTGGTTTTGTGGATGGAGAAGGAGTGGAGGAGACAATGGGGTTTTGTTATAGATAGGGTACAGAGGCGGGAGATGAAGCAGGGAAGGGGGGCACTCAAAGTCTCAGGTTTCTGTCCAGGACTTACTTCAGAAGGATAAGAAAATGAAAGGGTATTAGGACTTTGTTAATAAAGCCAGCTCTTCAACACTGGGATTTTCCCAAAGACTGAAATATAGGCTAGCTTACATCCATGGGAGAAAGAATCAGAATCGTATAGCTGGAAAAGAATTCTGAGATCAGCTAGGCTAACCTCATTTTATTGATATGGGAACAAAACTGGAAAAATTAAGTGTTTTGCCTCAAATTATACTCCCGGTTAGTGGCAGACTAGTGACAGAACTGGTTTTCTGTTCCCATGTTGCTCCTTTTTCTGCTGTGGCACTGTAAGAATCCCACTAATGTGAATCCAGCCCTTTTCTAATGCAGTTGTTCTGAAAGCTGTCCACGTCCCCTACTAAGTACTCCCCTTTTCAGTGCTATTTCAATTCTTTGAATTACAGCACAGAGAAAGCCTCAATTAGGTGCTCTTTTTAAGAGTTATAATTTGCCATCATATCAAGAAGGGTGCATTCCAGAATCCACAATCTGTGGACAGTCTCAGCAGTAACAATGCATAGCAGTATGTAAGTTTTGAATACAAATCCCTAAATCCAGAGACTTTGAATTCACATGTTTTCTAGGAGTTCCTGGACTTCTGGAGCTTTTATTAAAGAATCCAGACATGGAGTGCCTGGGTGGCTCAGTGGGTTAGAGCCTCTGCTTTCGGCTCAGGTCAGGATCTCATCTCAGGGTCCTGGGAGTGAGCCCTGCATCGGGCTTTCTGCTCAGCAGGGAGCCTGCTTCCCCCTCTCTCTCTGCCTGCCTCTCTGCCTACTTGTGATCTCTGTCAAACAAATAAATAAAATATTAAAAAAAAAAGAATCCAGACTTTGCAGCTATAGTTCTCCAGACATTGCTTTTGATAAGACTGATACTATATTACTTAATAGAGATATTTCCCCTTGCAGTTGCTTTCTCAGTGAATAAAATCAATTAGGGAGTTACTTATGTCTTAACAACTATTTTTTATTAATTTAGGATTAAAATTTCTTTTATAGAAAGTGATAAGGTGTGATTCTTGGCTAATTTCATGGCTCTGTGGGTCTTAGGTTTCTCATCTGAAAATGGAGGAATTGGGTGGCCACCTGGGTGGCCCAGTCGGTTGGGTGTCTGCCGTTGGCTCAGGTCATGATCCCGGCATGCTGGGATGGAGCCCCACATTAGGCACCCTGCTCAGTGGAGAGTCTGCTTCTCCCTTCCCTCTGCCCCTGCCCCCTGCTTGTTCTCTCTCTCTCTCTCTCAAATAAATAAATAAAATCTTTTAAGAAATGAAAATGTAAGAATTGGACTAGCTGATTTTCAAAGTGTCTTTCAGTCCTATAGTTTTGTGCCACATAGGCAGAAGGACATATACAAAAATTAAGAGTTGCCCTAGTAGGACAATGGGCATCTTCTTTAAAAATATTTGTATTTATTGTTTTCACTAAAAAACAAAGAAAAAGTTACAATATTGGCATTATATATAATCATCATTAGCATAAAAATAAAATTTCAGCCTAATCACTACTTTCAAAAAGAGCCAAATTTCTTATGCTATTTTTACTTTGTCTTGTTAGAAGTGTATAATTTGAAAGAGTAAACTATGTGATAAGGGATTGTTTAAGAAAGGACCAAATGGAAGTAAGCACTATATATGGAGCTTCAAAAATAAAGGGGTGGAGAAGAGGAGCTTCTACTCTCTAACCCATTCTTCTTGGTCATATAACAAGATAAGCTAAATCTGAATAGGAGGAACTAATAACTATGTGAGGGTCTAGGGCTCTCTAAGCCTCCAAAGTTTTGTTCTTACCCTTTGAAGCAGAAGCTTTAATTGTTCCCTATGAAGGATAAGGATGTGTGATATTTATACAGTTCTGAACATATAAATGCTTAATATTGGCAACGAGTTGAGTTCCCAAACTCTTAGTGTCTGATGAGTTCCCCTCCAGCCACCCCAGTAATGTCAAGGTTTAGTATAAGTCTGATAAAAAATAGTTAAGGTCTGTCCCTAAGGTTAGCTCTTGTTCCTGTATACTGTTATTGCCCAGATTTAGAGGTCCTCTGAAACATTGACAGGTAGCCAAAATGAGTCTTGTAGCTTGGCAACGATAGCCTTTGACTTCAGTTGTATGTTTTTGCAGCCCTTTCTGTATCTTTGCCTCTCTAGCCCTAGCAGCTTTCTTCTTCCAAAATTGGGTCTTATATTCATCCACTTTTAGTTTTATTTTTAACTGTTTTTTTTTATAATTAACAACTTTTTCCTGGCCTACAGTAAGTTGTTTGTTTGTTTGTTTGTTTGTTTTTTGAGAACTCATTGAAAGTTTGCCCAGGGCTATCATTACTGGGAAGGTGGTGACTATTGACATGTACCTAATGTGGAAACACCTGCATCCTTTCCTCACTTCATAGGAGCCAAGGGATACTTAGAAACCCCATTTCTACTCCATTTGCCTAAATAAGCCACACCACTATTTCTCTTTTGCTGTAGCTACACCATTCTGAGCTAGAGTCCTCCTATAAAGATGATGTCCGGAAGTCCCAAAAGGAAATTGAGACAAAATATTCATCTGTCTTCAGTAGCTATTGGGGATTTCACTAGTCTTTAATACTACCATCTCTTACTCCAGCCTGGGGCCTACTCTCCCTGTTCAGGGTTTTTCTGCCTCAAATGCTTTACTTCATTTTATGTTTTATGGGAACTTAATTAATTAATTATAGAGGAATGAGAATCAGACTAGCATCAGATTTTTCATCATCAACAAAGACTACTATAAAACAATGGAACAATACCTTCAAATAAATGGAGGAATATCAGTTTTAGTTTATACCATATCCACCCAAAGTGTCACTCGAAAGTAAAAGAAGAGTTAAGATATTTTGGGGCATGAAGGAACTCAGAAAGCATACTTCCTATATATCCTATCCTAGTAAGTTACCAGCAGGTATGTTCTAACAAAATGAGAGAATAACTCTCACACACCAAACAAGCAAAACAAAAAGAGAAAAGTAAGGTTTAAAGAAGTAATGACTCTAACCCAAGAGAGTAATGAATTTAAGTCTATGTATCACAATTGGACAACTGGAATTCAATCCAGATTGGAATTAGAATTAAGAGAACTCTAGGAGGAAGTTCCTAGGAAAAGGTGGAATTTAAGAAACATGTACAATTTGGAACAAATTAAGATGATAAAAGCTGAAGTTTCAGAAAAAAAGGGCAAAGAAACATGAAAAACTTGTGGGTATATAGCAGCATGACCCTTCTGAAAAGGACCTACATGAATGTGAGATCCAACAAAGCAAGAGATTTGTCAAAAATTTTAAGTTGTGGGGGGGTTGCCTGGGTGGCACAGTCAGTTAGGCATGTGACTCTTGGTTTCAGCTAGGATCATGATTTTGGGGCCATGGGATTGAGCCCCATGTTGGGCTCTGTGCTCCATGCTGAGTGCAGAGAGTCTCTATCTGCCACTGCTGCTCGTGTTTGCCTACTCTCTCTAAAATAAATAATTTTTTTTTTAAATTGAAAATGGGGATTGGAGTAGTTGAAAATGAACAGGTGGTTAGCATTAAACACATTTTAATACAGAAAAGCCTAAACAATTGTGGGAATTAAGAAATTTAAAGAAATCAGAATTTGTCTTGCATTTTCTCATATTAATACACCTTTAAAATTGTTTACTTAAAGAGTTTAGTATCTTTCAAAACTTAATCCAGATGCATTTAGTCAGGACAGGTCTAAACAGGATATTAAGAATCAGGATCCTTTGCCTTTGGCTGGTGATGCTATTTACCTCATACTCATCAGGATTGAGGAATTAGAAATAACAAGGTAGACAAAGAGCAGATTCAGTGGAGTGAAGAAATAGGAGGGATGAACAGGTGGTTGTAGTCAGAGGGGAATTTTGTAAGTTTTGAATGATGTTACCAGTTGTGAAACATTAGCCAGTAGTTGGAGTAGAGTGGAAGGGATGGAATTGAAAAAGTTAAGGAATGCAAAGGCAGCATGTCAGAAGACATGGAATCTGGCAAAAATAAACTATGAGACATGGAAGAGGGGTAAAGGGAATGTCTCAGAAATCAGTAGAAACGGATAGAATAAAGGGCATAAAAATACCAGATTGCTTCTTTATAATTAATGTATTACAACAAGGCCTTGGAATCCCATTAACTTCTGTTGAGAACATGCAGTAGTTACATTCAAATACTGTATTTCTCTGATGTATTGCATTGTTGATGCACTTCTAACTGTGAGTAATAAATTTATTTTGTTTCCTGGCACTAAATTTGTGGTGATCTGTCAATAGGAAACTAATGCACACAGTTTGCACAGTTCAAGGTTCTGATCACTGAATTTCCTGTCAGCATTGTGTGAGACTGTGTCTCTTTAATCTCCATTTGCTTATGTTCATGTCTTTTTTCATATAAGTAGCCTGGAAACCTTCGTAGGCTACAAAATATGTCCTCTGCCTCTCTTCATCTCATGAAGTCTCCGGACCCTGATAGGTCCACAAAAGTGTATATTAACAATATGATGGATTTCAGTAGAGTAAGAGGGTACCAAGGAAAAATTGGACTTGAATTTTTTCCAAAGAACTGCATAAGTTTTAATTGAGACCTCTGAAGTTGGGTGTATCCTCTCATGTGTTTGGGAGTTAAGAAAAAAAGGAAAGCAAGTAGTAGGAATAAATATATCAGGAATCCCTTATATCTCATGCTAAAAGGACTAACTTAGCAGACCTGTTATACTATTCTGTTACCAAAATGAGAGAAGCAATGGGAAAAAAATTAAAGAAATATAAATATCTTACTATGCCGATTAATATGGAGACACCTGGATGTAGATCATGATTAACACATTCTTCCTTGTTCTCTTTCCACCTGTGTTCTAACACATGTTTCTGTTGTTACCCCTTTGTTTTTTTCTGTATGGCTTTGAGGTAAATTGACATACAGTAAAATGTATGTGTTTAAAGTATATCATTTGGTAAGTTTTGACACCTAAAACCTAAGAAACCATCACTATAATAAAAATAATGAAGCTATCCGCCCACCCCCCAAAGCTTCCTTGTCCCCTTTTGTACTCCACCTTTCGGCTCCTTCCCACAACTTTCCACCTAATCTGCTTTGTTACTGTAGATGAGATTTCAGGTACTTGAAGTTTGTATAAATGAAGTTATACAGTATGTTCTCCTTGTACTCTGGTTTCTTTTACTCAAAACACATATTTTGAGATTCACCCATGTCTTCATGTGTACAATAACTTAATCCTTTTCACTGGGCTAGTAGTTTATGGTTTGAACATAACCACAATTTGTTCAGTCCTTTATCTATTGATGGACATTGTTTTCAGTTTGGGGCCATTATAGGTAAAGCTGCTGTGAACATTCACGTACATGCCTTTATGTGAACATGTGTTTTCATTTCTCTTAAATACCTAGCGATTTAACCCAATGTCTGGGTGATATGATGGATATATTTTTAACTTTGTAAGAAACTATCAAACTGTTTCCCAAAGTAGTTGTACCATTTTACAGTCTCACCATCAGTGTTCATGAAAGTTCTAGCTGCTCCACATTGTCATGCCCCCTTGTTCTGTTCATTTTTCCTTAACCCTTCTAATAGGTATGTAGTGCTATCTGCTAGTGATCTTTGTCTTTCTCTAATAAACTAATGATGATGACATTTTTTCATGTGCCTCTTTACCATCTTATTTGGTGCCTGTTCAAATATGTCAATTTTCATTGGGTTGATTTATATTGTTGAGTTTGAGAGCATATCATACTTAGTAAAAGTCCTTTAAAAGAGAATTTACTTCATATGACTTAAATCTGTTTAAATGTATTGAGGCTTGTTTTACAGACCAAAACATTGTCTCTTTGGTAAATGTTTCATGTGCACTTGAAAAATATGTGTATTCTGCTGCTGTTAGGTAGAATGTCCTGTGAATGTCAGTTCAGGTTTGCTGATAATGCTTAAGTCCTCTGCATCTGCAGTAGGCAAATAGAACCCCAGAGATGTCTATATCCTAATCCCCAGAATTTGTGAGTATGTCCCTTTACATGGCAAAAGGGACTCCACAGGCATGATAAGGTTAAGGATATTGAGATGGGGAGAGTATCTTGGATTGTTCAGGTGGGTCCAATTTAATCATATGGGCCCTTTATAAAGAGCAGAGGGACTTTTCCCAGCCGTATTCAGAGGGATCTGCAACTATGGAAAAAGGGTCAGAGAAATCCAGCATCACTTGTTTTGAAGATGACGAGGGTCATGAGCCAAAAAAATGTAGGTGATCTCTAGAAGTTAGAGAAGGGAAAGAAATGGTTTTTCCCAGAGAATGCAGAAAGGAGTACGGTGCTGACAGTATCTTAATGTTCGCTCAGTAGGACCTGTGTTACACTTCTGACTCACAGAACTAAATTGTTTAAGCCCTTAGATTTGTGGTAATTTGTTACAGCGTAAGAGAAAAATAATACATTGGCCAGTGTAGCTAGAATTTCTAGTATTCTTCATTTTTTTGTTGCTGTTGTTTAGATCCAGATTTTCAATGGGTATAATTAACTTTACCTATATAAATTTTTCCTTTAATATTTCTAGTAATGTAGGTCTACCATTGATACAACATTACAGCTTGTTTATGTCTGAAAATGTCCTTTGACTTTTCTTTTTCTAAGATTTTATTTATTCATTTGAGATGGAGAGATAGAGCATGAGTGGGTGAAAGGCAGAGGGAGAGAGAAGGAGAAACAGACTTCCTGTTCAGCCAGGAACTTGACATGGGCTCAGGACCTGGAGATCACAAGCTGAGCTGAAGGCAGATGCCCAACCATCTGAGCCACCCAGGCGTCCCAAGGACCTTTGATATTTTTAAACAAATTTTTGTTTTTATTTTTTCACTGGGTAAGGAATTTGAGGCTAGATTCTTCATCTTCTTTACTTTATTTTTTTAGATGTATTTTATTTGAGAGAGAGACAGAGATACCAAACCAGAAGAAGAGGGGGAAGCAGGCACTCCACTGAGCAGGGAGCCTGACTCAGGGCTGGATCCCAGGACCCTGGGATCATGACCTGAGCTGAAGGCAGACGCTTAACTGACTGAGCCACCCAGGCACCCCTTTATTTCTTTTAGTACTTCACAGATGTTATTCCAATACATTGCTTGTGTTCTTCACTTCTGGTGAAAACAAAAAATTGTTGTCATCTTTACTTCT
This sequence comes from Mustela nigripes, assembly GCF_022355385.1. Classification (NCBI taxonomy): domain Eukaryota; kingdom Metazoa; phylum Chordata; class Mammalia; order Carnivora; family Mustelidae; genus Mustela; species Mustela nigripes. The sequence continues at coordinate 97,687,329 of NC_081569.1, forward strand.
GTTCCTCTTTATGTAATAGATCTTTTTCTCTAGTTCTGGAAAAATGAATGGGATATGGATTTAAAACCAATGGTTTATGATACCAGAAATATGTATTCTTTTGGTGAGAAAGGGATCAAATAACACCAAGGTTGACAAAATTACATTTGTCTGTAGGCTAACTGTAAATAATATATAGTAATGGTTCTCAAACTTTTTGGTCTCAGGAGTCCAACTCTTAATAATTATTGAAGACCTCAAAGAGATTTTGCTTATATGGATTATATCTATCAGTTGACATTAATGACCATGTTAGAATTGAAATTGAGAAAAATTTTAAAGTATTTTATAATAAGGCCATTATATGTTAACACAAATAACATATTTTTGTGGAAAATGACCATATTTTCAAAACAAAAATATTTGGTGAAAAGAGCTATAAAGAAATCTCTTCAGGGGTTCCTGGCTGGCTCAGTCAGTAGAACATGTAGCTCTTTATCTCGGGGTCATGAGTTCAAGCCCCACATTGGGCATGGAGCCTACTTAAAAAAATAAATAAATAAAGAAATCTCTTTAGAGTCTGGGTTAATACACAAGAGCTGAATTTTCTCCTCTATTTCTGGATTCAATCTGTTGTATGTATGCATTGTTGTGGTTGAAGTTATATGAAGAACACCTGGCCTCACATACAAAGTAGTAGGAAAGCAAGGGAATACTTTAGTATCTTTTTCAGATAACTGTGGATATTAATCACTGATACTAAAGCATATTCAACAAATAGTAGTTTCTCAAATAGTAAGTTGTAATGTGGAATCAGAAACCAATGAACTTCTGGGAGCTCTCTTACATTAGTATCTACTGTCTGTCCTGGACTTCGGATCTTTTATCTTAGCAAAATATGTGTGTGTGTGTGTGTGTTTGTGTGAAATACACGAGCTGGGTGGGGTAGTGCAGGGGCAGAAGGAGAGAGAGCGAGAGAATCTTAAGTGGGTTCCACTCCCAGTGTGGAGCGCAACACAGGGCTCAGTGTCACTGCCCTGAGATCATGACATGAGCCAAAATCAAGAGTCAAATGCATAACCAGGTGCCTCTTGACAAAATTTTTTAACTTCATGCATTGATCAAATATTGGTTACAAGTTGTACATGTCTTCTTTTTCTGATACATATCATGATATAATATCTTGAAATCATGTTAATAAATATCACCACTAATTTAACCCAAGAAATCTTTACATATTGGGAGGCTATCAAAATCACCATGGCAGGTATAAGTTTTTTCAGAATTCTTTCTCTTGAAAGCTTAAATTTGGCCACTGACAACATATATAGTTTATTTGTTATTGTTATTGTTTAAAATTGTAGGCTCACTTCCTTCATTTTCAAGGAACTGTCCAGATACCATAGTCTGAATAACTATAGTTTGTCTGCCTATCTCCCCCACCCACTTTATTGAGGGATAATTGACATGTAACTTTGTTAAGTTTAAGATGTACAACTTGATTATTTGATATATGAATATATTTTGAAATGAGCAACATAATTTTAGTTAACACATCTATCACCTTATGTAGTTACAGTATGTGTGTGTGGGGGGGGAGGTGAGGACTCTTAAGGTTTTTTCACTTAGTGATTTTCAAATATATAACACAGTATTAACTATAGTCACCATGCTGTGTGTTGCATCCCCAGAATATGCTCCTCTTATAACTGAAATGAGTAAGCTTTGACGACATTCACCCATTCCTCCACCTGCACTACACACCCCTGGTAACCACCAATCTACTCTTTCTATGAGTTTAGTTTTTTTCTGTTGTTGTTTTTTAGATTCCACATAAAATGAGACCATATGGTATTTGTCTTGACTTACTTCACTTAGTGTAATGTCCTCAGCATCTATCTATACATGTTGTCACAAATGGCAAGATTATCTTCTACTTTTTTGTTCTGGCTAAATAATATTCCGTGATACATACACACACCACATTTTCCTTAAGCATTCATCCTTGATGGACACTTTAGAAGTTGATTCATGTCTTAGCAATTATTAAATAGTGCTCCCGGGAACATGGGGGTGCAGATATCTTTTTGACCCAGTGTTTTCATTTTCTTCAGATAAATACCTATAAGTGGAATTGCCAGGTATAATAGTTCTAGTTTTAATTTTTTAATGTCTTCATAAACAATGAATCTTGGAACACTGAAAAAATTTTTAAAAAGTATTTTTAATTACAGTATAATTTTAACATATAGTATTATAGAAGTTTCATATGTACAAAATCATGATTCAGCAATTCTATACATTACTCAATGCTCATCATAAGTATATTCTTAACCTTCACCTATTTTGCCCATCCTCCCACCCATCTCCCTTCTGGTAACCAGTAGTTTGTACTCTATATTTAAGAGTATGGGTTTTGTTTTTTGTTTTTTGGGTTTTTTTTGTTTGTCTCTTTTTAAATCTGTTTTCTTGAAATTCCATGTATGAATGAGGTCCTATGGGATTTGTCTTTGACTTATTTGACCAAGTATTACACCCTCTAGATCCATCCCTGTTGTTGCAAATGGCAAGATTTCATTCTTTATTATGGCTGAGTAACATTCCATTATATTTATATATGTATATGGGACATCTTTATCTACTCATCTATTGATGGGCACTTGGGTTGCTTCCATATTTTGGCTATTATAAATAAACTACAGTAAACATATACGCTCAGGGGCACCTGGGTGGCTCAGTCGTTAAGCATCTGCCTTCAGCTCAGGTCATGATCCCAGGGTCCTGGGATTGAGCTCCACTTTGGGCTCCCTACTCAGTGGGAAGCCTGCTTCTCCCTCTCCCACCTCCCTGCTTGTGTTCCCTCTCTTGCTGTGTCTCTCTCTGTCAAATAAATTAAAAAAAATTTTTTTAAACATATGCATGCATGCAAATTTTTAAAAACACATGTGTATCTTCTCAAATTAGTGTTTTTTTAATCCTTTGGGTAAATAAATACTCAGTAGTGAAATTACTGGATCATATGGTAATTCTATTTTTAATTTTTTTGAGGAATCTCCATACATACTATTTTCCACAGTGGCTATACCAGTTTGCATTCTCACCAACAGTGCAAGAGGGTTCCTTTTTCTCCGTATCCTCGCCAACATTTGTTTCTTACATTTTTTATTTTAGTCATTCTGACAGGTGTGAGGTAATAGCTTGTTGTACTTTTGATCTGTATTCCCCCAACAATGAGTAATGCTGAGCATCTTTCCATGTGTGTGTTGGCCATATGTATGTCGTCTTTGGAGAAATGTCTATTCGTGTCTTCTGCCCATTTTTGAATTGAATTAATTTTTGGTGTTGAATTGTAGAACTTCTTCATATATTTTGAATGCTTAACTCCTTATGGATATTGCATTTGCAAATATCTTCTCTCATTCAGTAGGTTTTTTGTTTTGTTGATTGTTTCTTTTGCTTCGTGGAAGCTTCTTATTTTGATGTAGTCTAAATAGTTTACTTTTGCTTTTGTTCAACTTGCCTCAGGAGATCTATCTAAAAGGATCCTGATCCAGCCAGAGAAATTACTGCCTGTGTTCTTTTTTAGGATTCTTATGGTTTCAGGTCTCACATTTAGGTCCTTGATCCATTTTGAGTTTATTTTTGTTTATGGTGTAAGAAAGCGGTCCTGTTTCATTCTTTTGCATGTGGCTGTCCAGGTTTCCCACCACTATTTGTTGAAGAGACTAACTTTTTCTAATTGCATATTTTGCCTCCTTTGTGGTAGATTAATTACCCATGTAATTGTGGACTTATTTCTGGGCTCTCTGTTCCATAGATCTATGAGTCTTTTTTTGGTGCCAGTACCATAGTTTTGATAACTACAGCTATGTAGTATAGCTTGAAATCTGAGATTATGATACCTCCAGTTTTGTTCTTCATTTTCAAGATTGCTTTTGCTATTTGGGGTCTACTGTGGTTACAGACAAGTATTAGGATTATTTGTCAGTTCTGTGAAAAATGTTGTTGGTATTTTGATGGGGATGGTATTAAATCTGTAGGTTGCTTTGGGTACTGTGAACATTTTAACAATACTTGTTCTTCCAATGTATGAGTATGAAATATCTTCCCATTTGTTGTCATCTTCAATTTCTTTCATCAGTGTTTTGTAGTCCTCAGAGTACGGGTCTTTCAACTCCTTGGTTAAGTTTATTAGGTATTATTTTGGTTCAATTATAAATGGGTCTATTTTCTTAATTTCTCTTTCTGCTGCTTAATTATTGGTGTAAAGAAATACAAAGTTTTTTGGTATATTGATTTTTATATCCTGTGAATTTACTGAATCCATTTGTCAGTGCTAGTAGTTTTTTGGTGGAATCTTTAGAATTTTCTATGTATAGTATCATGTCATCTACAAATAGTGAAAGTTTGACTTCTTCCTCACCAAATTCTGGATGACTTTTATTTCTTCTTTCTAGTCTGATTGGTGTGGCTAGGACTTCCAGTACTATGTTGAAATATGTTGAATAAAAATGAGGGACGCCTGGGTGGCTCAGTTGGTTAAGCAGCTGCCTTCGGCTCAGGTCATGATCCCAGCGTCCTGGGATCGAGTCCCGCATCGGGCTCCTTGCTCCGCAGGGAGCCTGCTTCTCCCTCTGACTCTGCCTTCCACTCTGTCTGCCTGTGCTTACTCTCACTCTCTCTCTCTTACAAATAAATAAATAAAATCTTTAAAAAAAATAAAATAAAAAAAAATGAGAGGACATCCTTATCTTGTTCCTAATTTTAAGGGAAAATCTCCCAGTTTTTCGCCATTGAGTATGATGTTAGCTGAGATTTTTCATATATAGCTTTTATTATGTTGAGGTATACTCCCTCTAAGTGTACTTTGTTGAGGGTTTTTTTTTTTAACCATGAATGGATATTGTACTATGTAAAGTGCTTTTTCTGCATCTTTTGAAATGATCATATGGTTTTTATCCTTTCTCTTGTTGGTGTGATGTGCTATGCTGATTTGATTTATGAATATTGAATAAACATTGAATCCCAGAAAGAAACCCATTTGATCATGATAAATGATTTTTTAATTGTATTACTGGATTTGGCTTGCTAATTTTTTTTTTTTTAAGATCTGATTTGTTTATTTGTCAGAGAGAGAGAGCACGCACAAGCAGGCAGAGTGGCAGGCAGAGGCAGAGAGAGAAGCAAGCTCCCTGCCGAGCAAAGAGCCCAATGTGGGACTCAATCCCAGGACTCTGGGATCATGACCTGAGTGGAAGGCAGCAGCTTAACAAACTGAGCCACCCAGGCGTCCCGCCTTGCTGATATTTTGTTTAGAATTTTTGCATCTATGTTCATCAGATATGCTGGCCTTTAGTTTTCTTTTTTGTGTGTGACTTCATCTGGTTTTAAAATCAGCATAATTCATTTATAGAATGAATATGGATGCTTTCCTTCCTCTTTCATTTTTTGGAGTAGTTTGAGAAGAATGGGTATTAACTCTTCTCATTTGGTAGAATTCACCTTTGAATCCCTCTAGTCCTGGTTTTTGTTTGTTGGGAACATTTTATTACTAATTCAGTTTCACTGCTGTTCAAATTTTCTGTTTCTTTGTGATTCAGTTTGGGGAGGTCATAGGTTTCTAGGAAATTTTTAAAAGATTTTATTTATTTATTTGAGAGGGAGAGAGAAAGTGAGTGAGAGGGCATGAGCAGGGGGAGGGGCAGTGGGAGAGAGAGGCAGACTGCCCTCTGAATGGGGAGTTTGATGAAGGTCTTGATTCCAGGATACCAAGATCATGAGCTGAGCTGAAGGCAGATGCTTACCTACTGAGCCACCCAGGACCCAGGTTTCTAGGAATCTATCCATTTCTTCTAGGATGTCTAATTGGTTGGGCTGCATTTTTTTTTTATAATAGTCTCTTGTAATCCTTTATATTTCTGAGGTGTCAGTTGTTATTTTCCTTTTTTGCATTTTTGATTTTGAGTCTCTTCTCTATCTCTGAGTCTGGCTAAAGGTTTTTCAATTCTGTTGATCTTATCAAAGAACCAACTCCTGATTTCTTTGATCTGTTCTTTTTGTTTTGTTTCTGTATTGTTTATTACTGCTCTGCTCTTGAGTCTGTTCTTTCTTCTACTGGTTTTGGGTTTTGTTTGTTCTTTTTATGAATTCTTTAGGTACAGTTGGGTGGTCTATTTGAGATTTTTCTTTCTTCTTGAGTTAGGCTTGTATTGCTTTAAACTTTCCTCCTAACAGCTTTTGCTGCATCCCAAAGATTTTTGGACCACTCTATTTTTCATTTTCATTTGCCTCTATGTATTTTTTTGACCCATTCATTGTTTCATAGAATGTTACTTGTGCTCTTTCCAGATTTTTTTTTCTTGTGGTTGATTTCTAATTTCAAAACATTGTGGTTGGAATAGATGCATAACATGACTTTAATCTTTTTGAATCTATTGAGACTTACTTTGTGGCCTAATGTGTGATCTATTCGAGAGAATATTCCATGTGCACTTGAACAAAATGTATCTGTTTTAGGAGGGAATGTTTGGAATCTATCTGTTAGGTCCATCTGGTCCAATGCGTCAATCAAAGCCCGTTTCCTTCTTGATTTTCTGTTTGGATGATCTATCAACTGATGTAAGTATGGAGTGAAAGACCCCTACTATTAATTGGATTATTATCAGTTATTTCCTTTGTTAATAGCTGCTTTGTGTATTTGGGTACTCCCATGTTGAATGCATATTTACAATTGTTTTATTTGCTTTGGATTGTTCCCTTTATGATTATGTAGTCTCTTTCTTTGTCTCTTTTTACAAACTTTGTTTTAAAGCTCATGTTTTCTGATGTCAGAATTGAATATTGCTACCTTAACTTTTCACATTCATTTGCATGATAAATGTTTTTCCAACTCTTCACTTTCAGTCTGCATGTGTCTTTATATCCAAAGTACATCTCTTGTAGGGAACATATAGATAGGTCTTACTTTTTTATCCATTCTATCATGCTGTCTTTTGATTGGAACATTCATTGATTGGCTGCCTCAGTCAGTTAAGTGTCTGACACTTGATTTCAGCTCAGGTTATAATCTCAGGTTTGTGAGATTGGACTCCATGTCAGGCTCCTCACTGGGCATGGGGCCTTCCTAAAATTCTTTTCTCTGCCTCTCCTTCTGACCCTCCCACAACCAAAAAAAAAAGAAAAAAGAAAAAGAAAAAAAATCATAAGGATACTGAGCTGGGCTTGAGAAAAGCCTAGAGGACACTAGAGAATCCCTTTCTGCAGAGATAAAAGAGCTTAAAACCTAGTCAGGTCAAAATAAAAAGTGCTATACTCGAGATACAAAACTGACTGGATACAATGACAGTAAGGATAGGTGAAGCAGAGGATCAAATTAGTGATTCAGAAGATAAAATCATGGAAGATAATGAAGTTGAAAAGAAGAGGGAAATAAAAGTATTGGATCATGAATGTAGACTTAGGGAACTCAGTGACTCCATAAAGTGTCACAACATATGTCCCAGAAGAAGAAGAAAAGGGGGAAGAAGGTTTATTTGAGCAAATTATAGCTGAAAACTTCCCTAATTTGGGGAAGGAAATGGTCATCTATATCCGGGAAGCACAGAGAACTCCCATTCAATTTAACAAAAGCCAGCCAAAACCAAGACACATTATAGTACAGTTGGCAAAATATGGAGGTAAGGAAAGAATCCTGAAAGCAGGAAAAGAAATCCCTACCCTACAAGGGAAGACAATCAGGTTAGCAGTAGATCTCTCCACAGAAACCTGGCAGGACAGAAAGAAGTGGCATGATAAATTTTAAGGGGCTGAAGGGGAAAAATATGCAGCCAAGAATATTTTATCAGCAAGGCTATCATTCAGAATAGAAAGAAAGATAAAAAGCTTCCCAAACAAAAACTAAAGGAGTTTGTAACGACTAAACCAGCCCTGCAAGAAATAGTAAAGAGGACCCTTTAAATGGGAAAGAAAGACCAAAAGCAACAAAGATTAAAAAGGAACAGAGAGGGTGCCTGGGTGGCTCAGTGGGTTAAAGCCTTCGGCTCCTGAGCCGAAGGGTCAGGGTCCTTGGATCGAGCCCCACATCGGGCTCTCTGCTTAGCAGGGAGCCTACTTCCTCTTTCTCTCTGCCTGCCTCCCTGCCTACTTGTGATCGCTGTCTGTCCAAAAAAATAAGAAAGTAATAGAGAACATTGTCAGAGTTTACAGGTAACACAATGGCACAAAATTCTTATCTATAAATAATTACTCTGAATGTAAAGGGACTAAATGCTCCAATCAGAAGATACAGGGTAATCAAAATATATTTAAAAAACCAAGACCCAAACAAATGCTGCTTAAGAATTAAAAGGCATCCAGATTGGCAAGGATGAAGCCAAACTTCACTATTTGCAGATGACATGATAATCTATGTAGAAAACCTGAAAGACTCCACCAAAAAATTACTAGAACTGAAAGGTGACTTTAGCAAAGTTTCAGGATATAAAGTCAGTGTAGAGAAATCTATTGTATTTCTATATACCAATAATGAAGCAGCAAAAAGAGAAATCAAGGAATCGATCCCATTTATAGTTGCACCAAAAGCTGTAAGATACCTAGGATTAAGTCTAACCAAAGAGGTAAAAGATCTGTACTCTGAAAATTATGAAAGAAATTGAAGACACAAAAGAATGGAAAAACATTCCAAGCTCATGGATTGAGAGAAGAAATATTGTTAAAATGTTTATACTACCCAAAGCAATGTATATATTTAATGTAATCTCTATCAAAATATCATGAGTATTTTTCACAAAGCTAGAACAAACAATCCTAAAATTTATATGGAACTACAAAAGACTGAATAGCTAAAGCAATCCTGAAAAAGAAAAGCAAAACTGGAGGCATCACGATTATGGACTACAAGCTATATTACAAAACTGTAATCATCAAGACAGTTTGGTAGTAACACTAAAACCGGCACATCGATCAATGGAGCAGAAAAGAAAACCCACAAATGAATGCACAACTCTATGGTCAACTAATCTTCAACAAAGTAACAAAGAATACCCAATGGAACAAAGACAGTCTCGGGTACCTGGGTGGCTCAGTTGGTTAAGTGTCTGCCTTCGGCTAGGTCATGATTCCAGGGTTTGGAATTGAGCCCCGCATTGGGCTCTCTGCTCAGTGGGGAGTCTGCTTCTCCCTTGGCCGGCCACTCTACTTGCTTTTGAGCTCTCTCTCTGTCAAATAAGATCTTAAAAACAAACAAACAAACAAAGTCTCTTCAACAAATGGTCTTGGGGAAATTGCACAGTCGCATGCAACTGGACCACTTTCTTATACCATACACAAAAATAAGTTCAAAATGATGAAAGATGTTAATGTGAGACAAAAACTGTCAAAATCCTAGAGAACAAAGGCAGCAACCTCTTTGACCTGGCTGCACCAACTTCTTACTAGAAACATTCATTGCCTGAGGCAAGGGAAACAAACACAAAACTGAACTACTGGGACTTGATCAAGATAAAAGCTTCTGCATAGGGAAGGAAACAATAAAACTAAAAGACAACCTATGGAATGGGAGAAGATATTTGCAAATGATGTATCTGCTAAAGGGTTAGTATCCAAAATCTGTAAAGAATTTGTCAAATTCAACTTTCCCAAAACAGATCATCCAATTAAGGAATGAACAGACATGAATAAATATTTTTCCAGAGAAGACATCCAGAGGGCTAACAGACACATGAAAAGATGCTCAACATCACTCCTCACCAGGGAAATACAAACCAAAACCATATGAGATGCCACCACTTACCTGTCAGAATGGCTCAAATGAACACAGGAAACAACAATATTGGTGAACATATAGTGAAAGGGGAATCCTCTTACACTGTTGGTGGGAATGCAAACTAGTGTGGCCACTCTGGAAAACCATATGGAGGTTCCTCAGAAAGTTAAAAATAGAACTAGCCTACAACCCAGCAATTGTACTGCTGGGTATTTACCCAGAGGATACAAAGATATGATTCAAATGGGCACATATCTATAGCAGCATTATCAACAATAGCTAAATTGTGGAAAGAGTCCAAATATCCATCAACTGATAAATGGATAAAGATGTGGTATATATACCATGGAATATTACTCAGCCATCAAATAAGAATGAACTCTTGACATTTGCAATGACATGGATGGAGGTAGAGTATATAATGCTAAGCAAAATAAGTCAGAGAAAGACATACCATATAATTTCACTAATGTGGAGTTTAAGAAACAAAACAGATGAACATAGGGGAAGGGAAAAAGAGTGGGAAGCAAACCATAAGAGACTCTTAGCAGCAAATAACAAACTGAGAGTTGATGGAGAGAGATGGTTGGGAAATGGGCTTAAATGGGTGATGGGCATTAAAGAGGGCACAGGTGATGAGTACTAGGTGTTATATATAAGTAATGAATCCCTAAATTCTATACCTGAAACCAATTCTTACCATATGTGTTAACTAACTAGAAATTAAATAAATACTTGAAATAAAAAATATTTTACTATAGGGCCACATGGGTGGCTCACTGGGTTAGGCATTGGTGGCTCACTGGGTTAGGCGTCTGACTCTTGATTTTGGCTCAGGTCACGATCTCCGTGTCATGATATCAAACCCTGCATCAGGCTCCATGCTGGGTGTGGAGTCTGCTTTAAGATTATCTTTCTCCCTCTGCCCTTCTGTCCCCAAGGCCCCACCCCCAAATTATATGTATATACATTTCTATATATGCTTATATATATTTTAGAGATTTCATTTGTCAGAGAGAGAGCACAAGCAGGGGGAATGGCAGACAGAGACAGAGTTGAAGAAGCAGGCTCCCTGCTGAGCAAGGGGCCCAATGTGGGACTAGACCCCAGGACCCTGAGATCACGACCTAAGCCGAGGGCAGATGCTTAACCCACTGAGTAACCCAGGCATCCCTGCTTCTATATATTTATGTTCGTATATACAAAAGCTCTAAATTTTTTCTCTACTCTCCCCTCATGTTTTAGGTATATGGTGTCCTACTTCACATCCTTTTATTTTGTGAATCTCTTGACTGAGTTTTATAGATAACACTTGATTTTATTGCTCTGGTGCTTCCTACTTTTGTAACTCCCATTTTTGGTCTTTCAGTTCTGTCTAGTTCTAATTTTTTTTTTTTTAAGATTTTATTTACTTATTTGACAGAGATCAAAGTAGGCAGAGAGGCAGGCAGAGAGAGAGAGAGGAGGAAGCAGGCTCCTCTGAGCAGAGAGCCCGATGCAGGACTCGATCCCAGGACCCTGAGAACATGACCTGAGCCGAAGGCAGCGGCTTAACCCACTGAGCCACCCAGGCGCCCCTAGTTCTAATTTTTTGAGGAACCTCTATATTGTTTTTCAGAGCGACTGCACCAATTTACATTCCCACCAGCAGTGCACAGGGTTCCCTTTTCTTCATATCCTTGCAGACCTTTACTATTTCCTTTTTGATGGTAGCCATTCTAACAAGTGGGAGGTGATACCTCATGGGATTTCTAAAAAAATTTTTTTAAATTTATTTTTAAAAATACAAAAACAGAAACCATTCACTCATTTCTCTGACCCTCATGCCCTGCCTCTTGTAACCACCCATCTGTTCCTCCCTGCTAAGATTCCACATATTAGATAATACATAATGTCTTTCTCTGACTAACTCACTTCACAGCCCAATGCCCTCAAGGTCTACCCATGTTGTCAGAGGTGGCAATGTTTCACTCTTTCTTGTGGCTAGAGAATATTACTGTGTGTGTTTGGGAAGGGGGAGGTGTGTTTTAACAAGTGTGAGGTGATACTCTGATTTTGATTTGCATTTCCCTTGTGACTAATGATAAGAATTTCATCTTTTCCTGTACGTGCTGGTTATCCAATGTCTTCTTGGAAAAATGTCTGTTAAGATCTTTTGCTATTTTTTTCATTTTCATTTAATTTAATTTAATTTTGAAATCTCAGTAACATAATTTATTTACCACTTTTTGGAGTCTGGCAAAATAAAAAACCAAAATGTGGGATTTCAGTTAATTTGGGTCAATTCTCATGCAATAGAATTCCCAAAATCTTGGTCATTTTGGTTGTCTTTTTAGCTTTCTCTTGTGTCATTATGTCTCCAAGAGGAAGGAAGAAAACAAGTTCTGGCTGTAGAAATCCTATAAATGTTAATTGTTAAAAAAAAAACCTGAAAAATACAGAGTTCTCATTTTTTAATTGGGGCTTTGGTTTTTGTATTGAGATATAGGAGTTCTTTATATATTTTGAATATTAGCCCCTTGTCAGATAAATCATTTGCAGTTATTTTTCTCTCATTTATTAAGTTCCTTTTCATTTTGTCGATGATTTCCTTTACTGTGAAGAAGCTTTTTAGTTTGATATAGTTCCACTTGTTTATTTTTGCTTTTCTTACTTTTGCTTTTGGTGTCATACGAAAAAAATCATCACCAAGACTGATTCAACTTATCTCCCATTTACTTCTAGGAATTTTATGATCTTATGTTCAAGTTTTTAATCCATTTTGAGATGATTTTTGTATATGGTATAATGTAATGGCTCCATTTCATTCTTTTGCATGTCCCTCCAATTTTCCTAGTATGATTTATTGAAGACACAATATTCTTGATTCCTTTGTTATGAATTAATTGACCACATATGTGTAGGTTTATTTCCAGACTCTTTTGTTACATGGATCTCTATGTCTTTATGCCATTACCATATTTTACTGATTAGCTTTGTAATGTAGTTTGAAATCAGAGAGTATGATGCTTCCAACTTTGTTGTGCTCTCTCAAGATTGCTCTGGTTATTTGGGGTCTTTTCATTTCACACAAATTTTGGGATTGTTTGTTTTACTTCTGTGAAAAATGTCTTTGGGATTTTGATAGGGATTGCTTTGAATTTGTAGATTGCTTTGGGTAGTATAGACATTTTAATAATACTCTTCTAATCCATCAGCATGGAATATCTTTTTACTTATTTGTCTTGTATTCAATTTTTTAAAAAACCAGTGTCTTCTAGTTTTCAGTGTACAGAACTTTCACCTCCTTGGTTTAATTTATCTCTAGATATTTTATAGTTTTTGATGTAATTGGAATTGTCTCCTTAATTTCTCTTTCTGAAAGTCTGTTATTAGTGTAGAGAAACTAACAGATTTTTGTGTATTAATTTTGTGTCCTACAACTTTTCTAAATTTATTAGTTGTAAGTTTTTTTGTGTAGTACTTAGGTTTTTCTATATCATGTTCTCTGCAAATAATTGTACCTTCCTTTCCAGTTTGGTTGCTTTTTATTTATGACTTGTTTCTTATTTTTGCCTAATTGCTCTGGCTAGGACTTCCAGTATTATGTTGAGTGAAAGTGGCATCCCTGTCTTGTTCCTAATCTTAGAGGAAAGCTTGCGAATTTTCACCATTGAATATAATGGTAGCTGTAAGTTTGTTATCTATGGCTTTCACTGTGTTGGGGTACATTCCCTCTGTATTTCTTTTTTAATGAGAGTTTTTGTCATAAATTGATGTTGACATCACGTCTGCTTCATTATGGTTTTGATTTGCATTTCCCTGATGATTAGTAATGTTTGAGTGCCTTTTCATTTAACTGTTAGCCATTTGAATGTTTTCTTTGGAAAATGGTCTATTCGGGGTACTTTGCTCATTTTTTAATTGAATTGTTTTATTATTGAGACCCATCATTCTTTTAAGTAAAAATGGTGTTTCATGAAAAAAGCAGTTTCACATATTCAAGGAATCACATAAGTTTTTTGAGATAACCACTTTTCAGTATGGGGAAGTTTTTTTATGGGTCTTTCCTATTTAATTGCACAGAATATTAAAAAGGGTCAAGCTTGGATAAAATTAAGTTTTTATTGCTTCATCCAAGAATGAGGAAATCCTTAACTGAAACTGCCTTTTATCTCTCCAGCATTTAAAGTATGTGGCAGAGAAAAAAATTTTTTAAAGATTTTATTTTTTTATTTGACACAGAGAGAGAGAGTGAGACAGTGAGAGCAGGAATATAAACAGGGGGAGTGGGAGAGGGAGAAGCAGGCTTCCCACCAAGCAGAGAGCCCAGTGTGGGGCTTAATCCCGGGACCCCGGGATCATGACCTGAGCTAAAGACACTCAATGACTGAGCCATCCAAGCACCCCAGTAGAGAAAATTATAATGACTGTTAGTATAGTATAGTTTGGTGCCACTGTTTTGATTCATACTAAGATGCCAAAAGTTTTAATCCACCATTGCTTTTACATGGTCAGTGCAAATGTCACCATAGTTAAAAAGGCAAGCGAGTATTATTAGGAAATATATCATTTAACTTCAAGAACCCCCTGAAATGGATCTTGGGGACTCCTTGTTTCCTTGTTTCTACACTTTGAAAACTGCTGATACATACTTAACTTTCATTGTCAGGTACTATCCTAAGTATATCTTAATGTGACCTCACAAGTCTTACAAGATCAACATTATTATTCCCACTTTACAAATGCAGCAAATCAGGGTCTGAGAGCTTAAGTATTAAGTAGCTCTTTAAAATCTATACAAGCAGTAGATGACATGGTCAGAATTTAAATTCCAATTTTTCTCCATCCTAGAGTTTTCTAACTTAATGTTCTAAACCACCTTGCTACAACTAATTAAACCTAAATAGCTTCTTTTATTCTTTTTTTTTTAAGATTTTATTTATTCATTTGACAGACAGAGATCACAAGTAGGCAGAGAGGCAGGCAGAGAGAGAGGAGGAAGCAGGCTCCCCACTGAGCAGAGAGCCCGATGCGGGTCCTTGATCCCAGGATCCTGAGATCATGACCTGAGCTGAAGGCAGAGTCTTTAACGCCCTGAGCCACGCAGGCGCCCCTCTTCTTATTTTTTAAAAATATTTAATTTATCCATTTGACAGAGAACACAAGTAGGTGGGTGGTCGGAGTAACAGACAGAGGGAGAGGGAGAAGCAGTCTCCCTGTGGAGCAGGGAGCCAGATGTGGCGCTAATCCCAGGATCCTGGGATCTGGACCTGAGCTGAAGGCAAACACTTAACCAACTGAGCCACTCCAGCAGCCCCCTAGATAGCTTTTTTTCTTTTCTTTTCTCTTCTTTTCTTTCCTCCTTTCTTTCTTTTTTTGGGTAGCTTCTGGTAGTAAGAAGCTGAATGAGAAATTCCTGACTTTGTCCTTACTGTGGTGAAAATTTCTGAAACTTTAGACTCCATGTGCCTCTCTCTAGTGGGCCCTTAGCCTGTGTTCCTTATAAATTCCAGTCATCAGATTTATAATAGACATCCATTTTGTCAGGTAACTTGAAGTCTTCTGATATATTCCAATATAACTATCTGGACCACCCACCTACTCTTAGGAAATTCAGTTTTTGTGAAGCTATCTTCTGCCAGTTTGTCTCTTTCCTACAATATTAAAAAAATCCAAAGGACTTTGCATTTGTTCATATTTCTAGCTTCTAGAATAATATATTGTACATAATATAAGATCAAATAAGCAAGATAGTACTTAAGTTACATTTCTTTGAATCTTCATAAATATTTACATCATAATAGCCTCTGAAAATAAAAATGTAATAACAGTGATAGGATTTGGTTCATGTTAGATAACCAAAAGAAATGTTCACCAGTGGTTAAAATACCAAGAAGACAGAAGCAACAAGTAGAATTGCTACTCTGTACTTAATTCCAAGCAATGAAGAGGAATTGTTGGCAAAAGCCAGTGATGGGAACCAGGATACCTGACTCGATCTTAGAGGAAGAATTCTAATAGTTGAGGAGAGAAAAATTGGACAAAATTAAATGTATTGCCAAGATTGTAAAAAGTATATTTCACAAAATTCAAAGAGCAGGTTTATCTGGCATGAAATCTTGGCGAGAAAAAGGAATAAAAAAGAATCACAAACTTTCAAAATATGAAAGTACAAATGGAGATATTTTCAAAGAAAGTAAGAGAAGAACTATTTAAATCTTGAATAATTTAAAGATTTTATTTATTTATTTGACAGAGATCACAAGTAGGCAGAGAGGCAGGCAGAGAGCGGGGGAAGCAGGCTCCCTGCTGAGCAGAGAGCCTGATGTGGGGCTCAATCCCAGGACCCTGATATCATGACCTGAGCCAGAGGCAGAGGCTTAACCCACTGAGCCACCCAGGTGCCCCTAAATCTTGAATGATTTAATAGAGAAATTTTCTTTGAGCTCAGGTGTTAAAAAAAATTGTACAGAAGATGAAAAGATAGGCCTATAATCAAGTAAGAATATATAAATGTCACATAGGCCTGGAATAATGTATAAAGAATTTTTTTTAAGGAGGCTCCACCTCCAGTGTAGAGCCCAGGGAGGGACTTAAACTAACGATTCTGAGATCAAGACCTGAACTGAGACCAAGAATCAGATGCTCAACCCATGAGCCACCCATGAGCTCCAGTACCAAGAATTTTTAAAATGAGCCTGGACTTGAAAATATGCTAAAGAAAAAGAATTTCTTAAAAATTGTGATCTGATGGGGTGCCTGGGTGGCTCAGTGAGTTAAGCCTCTACCTTCAGGTCAGGTCATGATCTCAGGGTCCTGGGACAGCCTCACATCGGGCTCACTGCCCAGCAGGGAGCCTGCTTCCCCCTCTCTGCCTACTTGTGATCTCTCTCTCTCTCTGTCAAATAAATTTTTTAAAAATTTACGATCTGAGAAATTGGGCACCTGAAGAGGAGATGTGCAAATGGTAATGTCATATGCCTATTTTGCTTCTGTCTTCTCTGCCTAGAAGAGAAATCTTTGTACTAGAGGAAAGAAAAGGAGAATTAGGTGGAATCCTATTAAGTAGATGACCATAACAAGGACTGACTAGTCTAGTTAGAATTATAGCCTCCTACTTAGGATTGGCCTCTTGGTCAATTAGTGGTGAGGAGCTGAGATTTGTGATGTCATAGTGAGGAGAAAGTATCCTAAAGAAAAACATAGAGAGCATTCTCATCTCATTTATAGATTTTAGGGGATAATCTCTCAGCCAATAAAGTGGCACTGGGGAGGTGGGGGATGTTAAACTAGGGAATGGGAGTGAAATGAAAACCCACATTCTTGCTTTAAACCAGAAACCTGTACTTCCCACTTCTTTACCCCCCTTTGCCCATGACCTCACCCCTACCCTTTGGAAACCAACAGTTTGTTCCCTGTATTTATGGGTCTTTTTCTTTCTTTCTTTTTTTTTTTTTGAAAAAATTTTTTCAGTGTTCCAAAATTCATGGTTTATGCACCACACCCAGTGCACCATGCAATACATGCCCTCCATAATACCCATCACCAGGCTCAAACCACCCACCATCCTGCTCCAAAACCCTCAGTTTGTTTCTCAGAGTCCACAGTCTCTCATAGTTTGTCTACCCCTCTGATTTCCCCCAACTTACTTCTCTTTCCTATCTCCCAGTGTCCTCCGTGTTTTTCCTAATGCTCCACAGGTGAAACCATATGATAATTGACTCTCTCCTTGACTTATTTCACTCAGCATAATCTCTTCCAGTCCCATCCATGTTGATACAAAAGTTGGATATTCATCCTTTCTGATGGAGGCATAATACTCCATTGTATATACGGACCATATCTTCTTTATCCATTCGTCTGTTGAAGGCATCTTGGTTCTTTCCACAGTTTGGCTACTGTAGTCATTGCTGCTATGAACATTGGGGTATAGATGGCCTGTCTTTTCACTACATCTGTATCTTTGTGGCAAATACCCAGTAGTGCAATTGCAGGGTCATAGGGAAGCTCTATTTTTAATTTCTTAAGGAATCTCCTCACTCCAAAGTGGCTGTACCAACTTGCATTCCCATCAACTTGCATTCCCAACAGTGTAAGAGGGTTCCCCTTTCTCCACATCCTCTCCAATACATGTTGTTTACTGTCTTGTTAATTTTGGCCATTCTAACTGGTGTAAGGTGGTATCTCAATGTGGTTTTGATTTGAATCTCCCTGATAGCTAATGATGATGAACATTTTTTTATGTGTCTGTTAGCCATTTGTATGTCTTCTTTGGAGAACTGTCTGTTCATGTCTTCTGCCCATTTTTTTTTTTAACGTGATTATCTGTTGTGTGTATGTTGAGATCGAGGAGTTTTTTTAATAGATCTTGGATATCAGCCCTTTGTCCGTACTGTCATTTGTGAATATCTTCTCCCATTCCATGGGTTGCCTCTTTGTTTTGTTGACTGTTTCCTTTGCTGTACAGAATCTTTTGATCTTGACAAGTCCCCAAAGTTCATTTTTGCCTTTGTTTCCTTTGCCTTTGGAGACATACCTTGAAAGAAGTTGCTGTGGCCAATGTCAAAGAGGTTACTGCATATGTTCTCCTCTAGGATTTTGATAGACTCCTGCTTCACATTGAGGTCTTTTATCCATTTCGAGTTTATCTTTGTGTATGGTGTAAGAAAATGGTCAAGTTTCATTCTTCTACACATAGTTGTTCAATTTTTCCAGCACTATTTGTTGAAGAGACTGCCTTTTTTCCACTGTATATTCTTTCCTGCTTTGCTGAAGATTAGTTGACGAAAGAGTTGTGGGTCCACTGGTCTATGTGTCTGTTTTTGTGCCAGTACTATGCTGTCTTGGTGGTCACAGCTTTGGAGGAAAGCTTGAAATCAGGCATTGTGATGTCCCAGGTTTTTTTTTTTTTTTCTTTTTCGACATTTCCTTAGCAGTTCAGGGTCTCTTCTGGTTCCATACAAATTTTAGGATTGTTTGCTCCAGCTCTTTGAAAAATGCCAGTAGAATTTTGATAGGGATGGCATTGAAAGTATAGATTGCCCTGATAAGTATAGACATTTTAACAATGTTTATTCTTCTGATTCATGAGCATGGAATGCTCTTCCATCTTTTTGTGTCTTCAATTTCTATCATGAGTGTTCTGTAGTTCTTTGAGTACAGATCTTTTATGTCTTTGGTTTGGTTTATTCCCAGGTATCTTATGGTTCTTGGTGCTATAGTACATGGAATTGATTCTCTAATTCTGATTTCTATTTTTCCATTGTTAGTGTATAAGAAAGCAACTAATTTCTATATATTGATTTTGTATCCTGCCACATTACTGAATTGCTGTATGAGTTCTAATAGTTTGGGGGTGGAGTCTTTTGGGTTTTCCAAATAAAGTATCGTGTCATCTATGAAGAGAGAGAGTTTGACTTTTTGCCAATTTGAATACCTTTTATTTCTTTTTGTTGTCTGATTGCTCTTGCTAGGACTTCTAGTACTATGTTGAACAACCGTGGTGAGAGTGGATATCCTTGTCATGTTCCTGATCTCAAAGGGAAGGCTGTCAGATTTTCCCTATTGAGGATGATATTCGCTGTGGGCTTTTCTTACATAGATTTTATGAAGGTGAGGAATGTTCCCTCTATCCCTGTTCTTTCAAATGTTTTAATCAGGAACAGATGCTGTATCTTGTCAAATTATTGTTCTGCATCAATTGAGAGGATCATGTGGTTCTTCTCTCTCCTCTTATTGATTTGTTCTATCACATTGATTGATTTGTGAATGTTGAACCATCCTTGCATCCCATGAATAAATCCCACCTGGTCATGGTGGATAATCTTTTTAACATACTGTTAATCCTATTAGCTAGGATCTTGTTGAGAATTTTGGCACATATTCATTAGGGATATTGGTCTGAAATTCTTTTTTGTGGGGTGTTTGCCTGGTTTGGGGATCAGGGTACTGCTGGTTTCATAAGGAGTCTGGAAGTTTTCCTTCTGTTTCTATCTTTTGAAACAGCTTCAGGAGAATAGGTGTTATTTCTTCTTGGAATGTTGGGTAGAATTCCCTAGGGAATCCATCAGGTCCTGGGCTCTTGTTTTTTTGGGAGCTTTTGATCACTGCTTCAATCTCATTACTAGATATTGGTCTATTCAGGTTGTCATTTCTCCTTATTCAGTTTTGGAATTTTATAGGTTTCCGGGAATGCATCCATTTCATCTAGGTTGCTTAACTTATTGGCATATAACTGTTGATAATAATTTCTTATGATTGTTTCTATTTCCTTGATGTTAGTCACGATCTCTCCCTTTTCATTCATAATTTTATTAATTTGGGTCCTCTCTCTTTTCTTTTGGATTAGTAGTCATAGATAAAGAAGGATGCTACATCATTCTTCAAGTGTCTATCCACCAAGAAGTTTTAACAACTGTAAATATTTATATCCCCAATACGGGAGCAGCCAACTACATAAGACAACTGTTAATATAAAGAGTCATATTGATATGAATACATTAATAGTAGGGGATCTTAACACACCACTCTCAGTAATAGATCATTCAAGCAGAAAATCAATAAAGAAATAAGAGGATTGAATGACACATTGGATCAGATGGACCTCATAGCTATAGACAGAACATTCCACCCTAAAACAACATAATACTCATTCTTCTTGAGCACACATGGAACTTTTTACAGAATGGACCACATACTGAGTCACAAATCAGGGCTCAACTGATACCAAAAGATTGAGATTATTCCCTGCATATTCTCAGACCACAATGCTTTGAAACTGGAACTCAACCATAAGAAAAAGTTTGGAAGGAATTCAAACACTTGGAAGCTATTTATCACCCTACTTAAGAATGCTTGGATTAATCAGGAAATCAAAGAAGAACTTAAACAATTCATGGAAACCAATGAGAATGAAGACACTTCAGTCCAAAACCAATGGGATACAGCAAAGGCGGTCCTAAGGGGGAAATACATAACCATCCAAGCTTCCCTCAAAAAAATGGAAAAATCCAGAATACATCAGCTCTCCTTAGACATTAAAGAACTGGAGAATCAACAACAAATTAAGCCAACCTCACACACAAGGGAAATAATCAAGATTAATGAGATAGATAATCTTGATAGATAATCAAGATTAATGAGATAGATAATCTTGATAGATAATCAAGATTAATGAGATAGAAACTAGAAGCTGTTTTTTTGAAAGGATCAGTAAGATTGATAAACCATTGGCCAAACTAACCCAAAAGAAAAGCAAGAGGACCCAAACTATGGGTCTATTTCTGCTTTTTTGGTTGGTTTTTCAGATTCCACATGTCAGTGAAATCATATGGTATTTGTCTGTCTGACTTATTTCACTTAGCATAATACCCTCAAGATCTACCTGCATTGTTGCAAATTACAAGTTCTTGTTCATTTTTATGGCTGAATAATAAATATTCTATTGTGTATATATACATTCTACATATTTACCTATTCATCCATGGATGGGCATGTGGGTTGTTTTCATATCTTGGTTATTGTAAGTAATACTGCAATAAGCATAGGGGTGCATATATCTTTTAGAATTAGTGTTTTGTTTTCTTTAGGCAAATATCCCATAGTGGAATTATTGGATCATTATGGCATTCCGATTTTCAATATTTTGAGGAAACTTCATACTGTTTTTCAGAGTGGCTGTATCAATTTACATTCCCACCAAAAGTGCACAAGGATTTCTTTTTCTCCATATCCTCACCAATACTTGTTATTTCCTGGTTTTTTTTTTTTAATACTAGCCACTCTGACAGATGTAAGGTGATATATATCATTGTGTTTTTAAAGATATATTTATTTAGAGAAAGAGAAAGAGAGAGAAAGCAGGAGGAGGAGCAGAGGCAGAGAAACTTTCAAGCAGACTCCCTGGTAAGCTTGGAGCCAGATGCAGGACTGATTCCACAACCCATGAGTTCATCACTTGAGTTGATGAGGTGAGTCAAGAGTCGGACTCCTAATTGATTTTTGCCACCCAGGCACTGTTCTTGTGGTTTTGGTTTGCATTTCCCTGATGATTAGCGATGTTGAGCATCTTTTCATGTGTCTGTTTGCCATCTGTATGCCATCTTTGGAAAAAATGTCTATTCAGATCCTCTGCCCATTTTTAATTGGATTATTTAGTTTTTTTTTTTAATGTGGAATTGTTTAAGTACTTTACATATTTTGGATATTAACCCCTTACAGGATAAATCATTTGCAAATACCTTCTCCCATTCAGTATGTTGCCTTGCAATTTTGTTGAGGGTTTCCTTCACTGTGCAAAACCTATTTATTTTGATGTAGTCCCAGTAGTTTATTTTCACTTTTGTTTCCCTTGCCTCAGGAGAAGATCTAGAAAAAGGAGATGGCCAATATCAAATAAATTACCATATATTTTCTTCTAGGACTTTTATGGTTTCAGGTCTTACATTTAGGTCTTTTATCCATTTTGAGTTTATTTTGTGTATGGTATAAGAAAGTGGTCCAGTTTCATTCTTTTGCATGTGGCTCTCTAGTTTTCTCAGCAGCATTTATTGACTAGACTGTCTTTTCCTCATTGCATATTCTTGTCTCCTTTGGCATAAATTAATTGACCTTAAAGTCATGGGTGTGTTTATGTACTTTCTACTCTGTTCATTGATTTCTAATTTGTTTTTGTGCCAGTACAATATTGTTTTGATTATTATAGCTTTTGTAGTGTATCTTAAAATCTAGGATTGTGATACCTCCTGTTTTGTTCTTTTTCAGGATTGTTTTGGCTATTCAAGGTCTTTTGTGGTTCCATACAAATATCGGGATTGTTCTAGTTCTGTGCAAAATGCTACTGGTATTTTGATAGGGATTATATTGAATCTGTAGATTGCTTTGGGTAGTATGGACATTTTATTTTATTTTTCTTAAAGATTTTATTTATTCATTTGACAGACAGAGATCACAAGTATGCAGAGAGGCAGGCAGAGAGAGAGGAGGAAGCAGGCTCCCTGCCCAGCAGAGAGCCTGATGCAGGGCTCGATCCCAGGACCCTGGGATCATGACCCGAGCCGAAAGCAGAGGCCTTAACCCACTGAGCCACCCAGGTGCCCCAGTATGGACATTTTAACAATATTTGTTCTTCTAACTCAGGAGTGTGGAATATCTTTCCATTTGTCTGTGTCATTTTCAATTTCTTTCACTGGTGTTTTATAGTCTTCAGAGTACAGGTCCCTTACCTCCTTAGTTAAGTTTATTTCTAAGTATCTTATTATTTTTGGCAAAATTGTCAGTGAAATTGTTTTCTTAACTTTTATTTCTGTGACTTTATTATTAACATAAAGAAATGCAACAGAATTCTGTATATTAATTTTGTATCCTGAAATTCTACTGAATTCATTTGTTACTTCTCAAAGTTCTTTGGAGTCTCTGGGGCTTTCTATGTATAATACTATGTCCTCTGCAAATAGTAGAAGTTTTATTTCTTTCTCACCAATTTGGATGCCTTTTATTTCTTTTTCTTGTATGATTGCTGTGGCTAGGACTTCCAGTACTATGTTGAATAAAAGTGGTAAGAAAGGACATCTTTGTCTTGGAGAGAAAGTTTTCAGTTTTTCATCATTGAGTATGATGTTACTGTGGGTTTGTCATATATGGCCTTTATTATGTTGACGTATGTTCTCTTTAAACCCACTTTGTTAAGTTTTTATCATGAACAGATGTTGAATTTTGTCAAATGCCTTTTCTAGATCAGTTGAGTTGATAATACATGATTTTTTTTTTATCCTTCATTTTGGTAATGTGGTGTACTGCCTTGATTGATTTGCAGATATTGAACTATTGAATAAACCCCAACTTGATGATGGTGAATGATCCTTTTAATGTATTGTTGGATTCTGTTTGTTAATATTTTTAAGGATGTTTGCATCTATGTTCATCGTGGATATTGGCCTGTAGCTTTTTGGGGGCAGATGATTGTCTGATTTTGTTGTCCGGGTAATGCTGGTCTTGTAGAATATTTTTAGAAGTTTTCCTTCCTCTTCTATTTTTTGCAATAGTTTAAGAAGAATAGATAATGATTTTTCTTTAAATTTGTGGTAGAATGTGCCTGTAAATCTATCTGGTCCTTTTGATGGTAGTGTTTTAATTATCAATCCAGTTTCATTACTGATAATTAGATTGTTTGTATTTTTTATTCCTGATTCAATTTTGGAAGATTGTATATTTCTAGGAATTTATCCATTTCTTCTAGGTTGTCTAATTTGTGGGCCTATAATTTCTTGTAGTAGTCTCTTATCCTTTGCATTTCTGTGTTGTCATTACCTCTTGTGTATATCTGATTTTGTTTATTTAGGTCCTCCATCTTTTTCTTGAGTCTGGCTGAAGTTTTATCGATTGTGTTTATTTTTTCAAACCACCTGTACCTGGTTTCACCGATGTTTTCTATGATTTTATTTATTATATCCTCATTTATTCCCTCCAGGTTTTTTATTCTTTTCTTCTTTTTACTAACTTTGGACTTTGTTCTTCTTTTCTAGTTCCTTTGGGTGTAAGGTTAGATTATCTGAGATTTTTCTTATTTCTCTAGGGAGACCTGTATTGCTATAAAGTTCCCTTTTAGAACTGCTTTTGTTGCATCCTGCAATTTTTGGACTATTGTGTTCTCACTAGTTATTTTCTATAGACTTTGTATTCTTAGAAAATAAGAAAAAGCTTAAGTGATTTTTCAAAGGGGATCTTCAAAGATGCTCTTCTAGTGTATTCTCTACTTATTTGGAACTACTCTTCATTTCAGATCCTTGTTGTGAGTGACTGTTCCTATGTAGGTGAGAAAATGTGTAAAAAACTGCCTTGTGTCTATGTCTGATAATACTGCTATCTGTGGGCAAAAGCATCATGGCTTCTCTTCTGAAGACCCTAATTTCATGTATTCACTGCAAGTGTTAGAGGAGTAGTGCCAGAAAGCCCTCCAGTACCATATGTGTGATTATCTTGTTTTGCCTTTTGTTCAGTGAGACTAAGACAATCTTATTTCAGGTCTATGTGCCACCAAATCAATTCTACTTGAAAAGTAGAATCTAGAGACTGGTACATGGGATGTCCATGTAAAAATAAAACTGTTGCACTTAATTTTCTTTCAACACTGCAGCCTGCTGCTTTTCTCTCTCTCAGGATTCCACTTTTGTCCTTCCCTAGTGGGTAGATCATCTTTAAAATAAAATTAACCCTGTTCTCTCTAGGAAAGCTACTGTGGAATTAAAGTCTACCTTTCTTGGTCTTCTCCATCTTCCCCAGATTGGCATGCATCTTACATCTTCACTAGGTTCAAGTTAGAAGGTCAAGACCACACCATACCATCCCAATGTACAACAACCTCTTGGTCTCCATTGGGATTACATTTGGCTGCATGTGACCACAAGATCTAAATTAACAATGGTTTTAAAAAATTCATTCCTTTAACATAAAGATATCTAGAGGGATTTTTAAATAAATTTCTTAGACTTAATTTCCAATATGTGTAATATGAATCAATATAGTCCACATAAACACAACTTTTTGAAGTCTTCAATAGTTTATTGAAGTAAAATTGATGTAACATCCTATTAGTTTTAGGTGTACAACATTAACAATTTTTTACTTATATGCATTTGAAATGATCTCCATTTTAAGTCCAGTTAATGTCTATCACCATTCATAGTTACAAATTTGGCTTTTTGTGATGAGAACTTTTAAGATCTACTCTCATAACAAATTTCAAATATTCAATGCTATATTATTATAGTCACCATGTTGGAATTACATTCTCATGAGTTACATATTTTATCACTAGAAGTTTGTACTTTTTGATCCCCTATATCCTTGTTGTCCTCCTCCCCACCGTTTGCCTCTGGAAACCATCAGTCTGTTCTCTGTATATATGAGTGGTATTTAGATTCTACATATAAATGAAATCCTATTGCATTTGTCTTTCTCTCTCTGACTTATTTCACTTAGCATAATGCCCTCAAAGTCAATCCATGTTGTCACAAATGGCAAGATTTCCTTCTTTTTATGGCTGAATAATATTCTACTGCAGATGGATTCAATTCAGGCCTCACAGACAACTGCATAAATTTGTCAGAGACTTTAGCCCTTTCCAACAATCTTCTCTTCCCTATGTAGGATGAGGCCCTCACTTTCATGGTCCAAAATAGTTATAGATCTCTAGTCATCATCTTTACTTCAGATAGTAGGAACAAGGAAGGCACAAAGAAAGGTATATCTCATCCTTTTTAAGATAATCTTCTCAGACTTCTTGTGTATCAGTGGCCAAAACTTAGTCATATGGCCATAGCCAGCTATAGAAGTAGCTATGGAATGTAGTATTACCTTTTGGGTAATTCCATGCATGGTTTAATTTCAACATCCATGCTTTAAGGAAGAGGCAGGAATGGCTAATTAGAGGCAACTATTTGTTCTGCCTTTCTCTCTGTACTCAATACACGGACACAGCACAGCAAGAGAGAGCCTTGTCCTTTGGGAAGTTGACCAAAGTTTAGTATGACTGAATTGTGGGGCAAGGGGGGCAGTGGGCAAGGGTGGGAAGTTAGGTTCTGAGCATGAAGGACCTATATGTAAGCTAGTTAAAGCACAAGGACTTGAGCTTGCGCATATGGGGAGACACTGAAAGACTTTAAACCAGAGTGTGATGTTTAATTTTGTTTTAGTGTGGCCTACGGTTTTGTTTTAGAAGGACTAGCTTTGGAGGCTATGTCAAGTACAGTTTGGAATGGGGCAACTTGAAGAGGTTCCTAGTGACCTTGGCAAGTGCAGTTTTGGTGAAATGATGGGAGCAGACATCTGACAGGAAAGCACTCCCAAACCTAGGCCTTTCAGATCCTTGATCTCTTCATTTCTCTTGATCTTTTCCTCTCCCCACTTTATGACCCTTATGTGTATTACCTCATAAATTCTTTTCACTTCCAACTCTTTGACCACCACTTTCTACCTTTCTACGCATCTGTTTTAGCATCTTCCCTTCAAAAAGTCTTTATTTCTAAACACTGACTCTACTACTTTTCAATATATGTCAGCTATTTACCCACATCCAACTCCTGTCCCCACTGGCCTCTTGACCTACCTTACATTCTGTACTTCTTCCCTAAACTTTTACCCTGAATGTACCTTCAAACCCCTTGCTCTTTCTTCACTTTATCATGACCAATTTATCTATTATTCCCTCCTTTTTTACTCTGACTTACTTGTCTGATGTCCTTAGACTCACGTTTGATACTTAAGTATCTCCTATCTTAAAACAGGTCTTCTCTGTGGGCTAGGTCTACCCCCTACTCTCCTCCAATTCACAGCCCAACTTCTCAAAAGAATTGCCACCTAAACTCGTTACCTCCCTGGGACTCTCATCCTTTATATGGAATTGAAGTCATCAAGAATAATGACAGGAATAGTTGTCAACAAGATAATGATCCAGGTGTTAAATTCTGTAATAAATGGGGTTAATGGAGGGTAGTAGCCTAAATATTAGTAGAGGAGATTCTTGTACAATCTTTTTTTTAAATTATTGCTTTTCAGTGATTCAGCATTCATTGTTTATGCACCACACCCAGTGCTCCATGCAGTATGTGCCCTCCTTAATATCCACCACCAGGTTCACCCAACCCCCACCCCCACCCCTCCAAAACCCTCAGTTTGTTTCTCAGAGTCCACAGTCTCTCATGGTTTGTCTCCCCCTCCAATTTCCCCAGTTCACTTCTTTCCATCTCCCAATGTCCTCCGTGTTATTCCTTATGCTCCACAAGTAAGTGAAACCATATGATAATTGATTCTTCTCTGCTTGACTTATTTCACTTAGCATAATCTCAAAAAGGAGAACCATCCGATTATGACCAATCACTGACAGATTGAGGAACTTGAAGTTAGACTTACACTAGTTACAGAAAATAATGTGACATTTGTTACATAGGAGAATTATGGGGCACACCATATATATGCATGTGAGTATGTGTATGTATGTGTGTATACACATGTATGCATTATGCTGTCCTTTACATAAAATTTGATAAGTGTGAGTGTGTGCCTGTGTATACATATATAAGCATAAAATTATGTCCAGAAGAGATTTTATCCAAAATGTTAACAGTAGTTCCTACTGGGTGTTAGGATTTGGGGTCATTTTTACTTTATAGTGTTTAAAAAAAAATGTTTTTTAAAGATTTATTTGAGAGAAAGACCACACATACAGAAGGAGAAGCAGGCTCCCCACTGAGCAGAGAGCCCAATGCAGGGCTCAATCCCAGGACCCTGAGACCTGAGCCAAAGGCAAAGGCTTAACCTACTGAGGTGCCCAGGTGCCCCTTTGAAAGACCGTTTTAATGAATTGTTCTGAAGTGGCCCTGGTCCTTGCCTACCTTCATTTTCAAGTACTAATGAGCAGAAGAATAGAAATAAAGGAGTGGGTGGGAAGAGACTGTCTTCTTGCATCATGGGACTGCTAGGTTCAAGCAGGTGGGTGACCGTTTGTTGTGGGAAGACATTTAAATCACAGCCAGGCACAAACCTTGAGGCAAAGGCTGACCCCTTTGCATGCAAGCAGGACATGAACTAACCTTTCAGTTTTTGCTTTTATCAGAAAAATGATGAATGCTGCAATTTGTTGACTAGCAAAGACTAAACAATTGTAACATTATGTGAGATAATTTAAGCCCAACATCTGTATCAAAAAGAAATCACTAGAATTTTGCCCTTTTCTTTAGAAAAAGTGGTACTTAACTTGTTATACTTTCTTACAAACCATTAGTCTAAGTAAATGTCATGAGCTTTTACTACTTTCTGCCAGTTATTAGATTGTGATTTAAGGGCCTGGAAAGGAAATGTATTCTTTCAACTTGATTTTATCCTGCTAAAGGATTATTTTTCCTTAAATTACTTGGAAAATTCCCTACAGCTTCTTACTAATATATTTTTAAATTTTGGCCCTTTTCATAAACACCGAAAACTGAGAAGAGCACCATTAAATCCTATACTATAAGACAACTGGTGTACCTACTCTCCTGGGAGGGCAGTGCCACTATAGGATGGAAAACTCAAAAATGTATACTTTTCCATTCATGTAATGAGTGTTAATTGGGCAATAATTTTTTTCAGACATTGGGGCGGGAACTGGGAATATCTACAAGTCAGAGATGAGACAAATCATAGGCAATTACACAGTCGTACCAACTTCACCTGAAAATGCACAGGGTGCTTATGGGAACACATGGGAGGGGCTCCTTCACCAGATTTCAAGATTAAGGAAAAATATCTTGAAAAACTTTGATAGAATTTCTTTTATGCAGGGCACCTGGGTGGCTCAGTGGGTTAAGCCTCTGCCTTTGGCTCGGGTCATGATCCCGGGGTCCTGGGATCGAGCTCCCCATCGGGCTCTCTGTTCAGTGGGGAGCCTGCTTCCCTCCTCTCTCTCTGCCTGCCTCTCTCTCTGTCTGCCTCTCGGCCTACTTGTGATCTATCTCTCTCTGTCAAATAAATAAATAAAATTAAAAAAAAAAAGAATTTCTTTTATACATGGTCTTAATGCTAAATTTAAATCTTCTTTAATTATATTTTTAAAAAGACCTTTAACTTTTGCCTTCCCTGTCAATATTTTAAATACATTGCTACAAGATTGCAAGCTTACGTAGGTTATGGTAGGTGGTATTTATTATAGCCACTGTGACTTGGATGGACACCCTGACAAAGCTCTGTATGTGATAGCTGGAGAAAATGTAGGAATTAGGACAAGGGCGTGGGGGCAGGGACCAAGGACAAAGGATAGGAATAACATGAACAGTAATGAGCAACTACTTTTGTCACCAGGTGGCATCTTAAAATGGCACTTATCTTTGAATAGGCTTCCATAATAATGTGGGTAAACAGAAAAATCCGTCTTCAAAATCCTATCTTTAAAATCATCATTTTTATCTACTCTCTATACATCTTAAGCCCAAATATCCCTCACTATCCATCATAACCCCTTATCTGTGAGAGAAATCTGTCTCCTGTGGTAACCTCTGCAGATTGTACCATACTCCAAGACCCTGACCCTTGGTGTCCATAGTTGACCAGGCAACAGTCTTTCCATAATCTAATCACATTCTTAAAGAATTTGGATTTGTGACTTGGAAGTAGTTGTTGAACTCTATTCGGCATTTGAAAGAAGAGCGAGAGCAGAAAAACATGGCTGCCACCCCCCACTCCCACCACCAAACAGGTGCAGAGGGAGAAACAAAAACAAGAGACCATGTGATGAGAGATAAGGATAGAGATGGGGACGGGGGCGGGGGGGGGGGGGAGAGTGATGTGGTAGGGCAAAGCACCAAAGGTCTTTGATTAGATAGCTCATGAAGTCAGTCTGTGTATTTTCTGCCTTTTGGTTCCATGAAACAAAGATGATTTCTTACAGTAAACCCCCCTTTACTTAAACTACGTGGCACTAGTTTCTCGGAGTCACTTCCTCCCTATGGTAGCAGGAGAGTACAAGCATTTGTAGGCATGATAAAGTGTGTTTTCTACCTCAGGAAAAATAAGTACTTGTGTGCTACCAAGTGAAGAGAGTGAAGAGGGCGCACTGTTTATCCTAAGCTCCTACTGACCTTTATGTCTTGCTTTAAGGATTGTCCTTTGGTATCTGGAGGGAGGATTAATTTCCTGAATATCTTCTCTTTTGCCTTACAGACCCCCTTGTTGCTTCCTTCTGGCTTTTACCTCTTCTGCCAAATGCCTCCATCTTCCCCATGTTTTCCCACTGTCTATATTTCCAGGGAAATAGGAAAAATATCTGGATCTGCCAAACTTTACATAATAGAGCATAGGCATATGGAGAGGCTGCTATACATGGTTTCTAGTAAGTTTCCTTTTCTCTGCCATTGGAGTACCATCTATGCTTCAGAGTAAAGAAAATTAAAGTTAAGTGCCTACTACCACATTTATAAATTTCTATCTATATGTTATAGATAGAAATGTTTTATTTGGAAATAGCTGCAAACTTAAAGAAGCTTGCAAGAATATTACAAATACTTACATACCCTTCTTCTGTATTTTAAAAAAGATTTTATTTATCCATTTATTTATTTGAGAGAAAGAGAGTGCAAGGGAGTGGTGGGGTGGGGTAGGGAAGGAGCAGAGAGAAAGACAAGCAGACTCTGCACTGAGTGCAGAGCCCAACATTGGGCTCAATCCCATGACCCTGAGATCACAACCTGAGCCAAAATCAGAAGTCACTCAACTGACTGAGCCACCCAGGAGCCCCTCCCAATTTTTTTACACATTGTCATCATTGCTTCATTGCTCTGTTTGTGTGTATATGTGTGTGTGTGTGTGTGTGTGTGTGTGTGTGTGTGTGTGTTGTGTGTATAATTCTTTGTTTCTGAATTGTTAGTTGCATACATTATGGCTCTTTATCCCTAAAAACTTCAGTGTGCGGACACCCGGGTGGCTTGGTGGGTTAAGCCTCTGCCTTTGACCCAGGTCATGGTCTCAGGGTCCTGGGAATCGAGCCCCACATCAGGCTCTCCACTCAGCAGGGAGCCTGCTTCTCTCCCTCTGCCTGCCTCTCTGCCTACTGGTGAACTCTCTGTCAAATAAATAAATAAAACCTTAAAAAAAAAAAAACTTAAGTGTGTCTTTCCTTGGAATATAGTCTTACATAAACATACTAATTATAGACTTCGTTAAATTTAACACTGATGTAATACTATATTCTACTGTGCCATCCACCCGATTGGCTTCTCTGATATAGAATTCCAACCTAGGAGCACGTATTGCATTTAGTTGTCATGTCTCTCTCTCTTTTTTTTTTTTTTTCCCATCTTTTTGTAGCATTCACTGTTTTCATCGTCCATAGCATTGTAATACTGGATAACATTTTAGTGCCTGGGACTGAGTTGGTGCTTATGTATTGTTTGAGATCTTGAAGACAGATAAAATTCCAAACAAGAAAGAAAAATGGTTGGTGGAAGCTCATCTGGGCTCTAAGGACTGTTCAGATTTTTACTTTGCTTTAACTAGTAAAGCATGTATCTTGCAATCATTTAGAATTAAATATTTTAACATAAGTGTATCTAGCTTTGTTTTACATGGTTGCCTGCTTTTTGTCCCCTTACGAAAGCTCTGTACCCAATGTGTGGCTTGAACTCATGACTCCGAGATGAAGAGTCAAATACTCTACTGACTGTGCTACCCGAGCATCCTGGGTTACCTTCTCTTCAACTGACATTTCTTTGTTCAGTTTTACAGTTCCCCTTTGTGGAATTTAAATTTTTTTTTAAAAAGATGTTTTAATTAACATTTTTTCCTGACTTGCAAATGAGGCTAAACCAGTGAATAAAAACCGCTTTTGTGACTTATCAACACATTTTATCTAGATTGTTTAACATTTTAATCAATAGATTATAGATAGTTTACATACTTTAGATAAAAATTCTGATCCTTTGGATAAAATCTAACCATTATTGGAAAATGTACATCAAATTAATATCAGAGGGAAAATGGGACTTTTTGAATGCAACATGAACAAGAGACTATAAAACAGTTTACACTAATCTCAATGAAGTACATACACAATTACACTTAACATCCTGGGTGAAGAACCTTCCCCATTTTACATTAAAACACCTGAAGATTTGGGATGCCTGGGTGGCTTAGTTGGTTAAGCATCTGCCTTCAGCTCAGGTACTGATCCCAGGGTCCTGGGTTTGAGCCCCACATCAGGCTCCCTGCTCAGTAGAGAATTTGCTTCTTCCTCTCCCCCTGCTTGTGCTGTCTTTCTCACTTACTCTGTCAAATAAGTAAGTAAAAATCTTAAAAAGGACACATACCTGAAGATGCTAATTTTTCTTATTCTAATGCCCATAGTACTGAATCCATCAACAAAACTTAACCATCTTCTGTATGTTATATATTTTTTCTAGGTTTTTTTTTTTTTTTTGTGCATAAATCTTACTGCTCTACCCCAATCCAATCATAAACAGAAAACCAGGAATGATTTACATTTTTCTTTATAGTATGCATGGTAGGTATTTAGTCAACACATTATATGTTGTTTGATGGAAGTAGAAATTGAGAAAGTGTTTCAATATATTAATACAGACCAATCAGGATCTTAAATCCTGAGTGCCAATTTTAGCTGGCTGCATGGACTTAAGTCACAAGTTTGCTAAGTTTCAGTTTACTCATCTGTGAACTGGGGATAATTATAGCTCTTGCCTCCTAAAGGCAGTGTAAGGCTGATATAAAAGCTTTGAAAATAGTGAAACAAGGCCTGTGAGACGAGTCTACTTTGGCCAGCATTTCCATTCTACATTTCAGTATTCAGCATTGTGGCTTAATGTATTTCAGGCTGACTTTTTATGCCTATGCTTGTATATATCTCATCACTCACAGCTCAACTAAGAAAGTCTGAGTCACCCATAAAGATGGCAAAAGGAAACAAGTGCACCCAAAATCCCAACTAGGGCCTCAACTGAGGTTAAGTCAGGATTTTGGATGTGAATTATGAACCACTACAGGGTACAGGGACCTCAAACTTGCTGATGTAAAAGTAATCAATTCTGCGACAGAAATGGAGTCCCAGTGCTCTGAATCGCATACAAATCACTTGGGAATCTCCTTAAAATGCAGCAAATGAAGAATATGATTTATTAGGCTGGGGTGGATGCAGAGATTCTGCATTTGTAAAATGTGTTCAGTGCAGTATTTTAATGCTTTTACTCTAAAGACTAATGATGGACACACTGACACTGTATGAAAGTTCGGGATATATAGAACACAAGAGCCACATTTACAAAACTCTTTATTTACATTTTAAGCTCACATTAAAACCTTTTAGAATGGCTAAGATAAAATATACAAAGTTGGTATCCACACATACACATTAATTTTTCTCTCAAAAGAATCCTATGGATGGCCTCTTGATGAACTCAGCCCCCACCCCCCAAAATTAGTGTTCCCTTAAAACATGGTGTGAAAATGTTTTCCCATAAGAATAGTTAACTTAAATCATTCAAAACTGAGAAATAAAAGGTTAATTTTATTAAACAGCTATCCCTACCATAAAACAGTTTTCTATTTAGAGTGTTGGTATGTTCAAATAGGTCCAAATTTGATATAATAAATAAGCTTTAAATATGGAATGCTTTGGTTATTAGGCTTTGATGTGGCTTTTGGCATTACTTGCATATCATTCCAATGAGCCGTTACAGGTAATCCATTTAAAACAAGATTTGCTTAATACTATTACAAAGCACTTAAACTTGCCTTGATAGGGAATACCTTTAAGATGCTGACAATAGCAACATATTTCTCTTTTCCTTCACTCAGGAAAAAACAAAAACAAAAACAAATTCATTCCCATGTTAAAATCCATCATAAAGTAGACTTTTTATTCATTCTTAATAATACATAACCTGGGTATTTGTACATTATTGAAACACTAGACTGTAAGAGCTCCTTCTATATCCTGAAAGCTTGACTTTGTGATTTATGTAAAATATGCTCATGATTAAATATATAAGCAGTGTATTTGAAGCTTCTGGGAAGGATTCACATTTAAAAGTTTTAAAATTCAGGTTTTAGAAAAATAAATAAAATACTGTGATCGGTTCTACCACTCCCCCTCTACTTTTCTCCCTTTACTATTTGAGCTTAAGAGTTCAGGCTTCTAAAATGCAGAAGAAAGCAAAATAGAACAACGCAGGTTTTGTGATCCACATTTTCTTTGTCTTAGTGTAACATATTATCACAAAGGCAAACTTGACTCTTTCCTTGAAATGAATATCCCATCCTCTCAGACTAATTTAAATAACTCTGAAGAAAGCCAAAGAAAGTTTAACCAGTTTAAACTAAACTTATTAGTTTAATAAGTGAGTAGCTAAATGCCAATAAAAGAATATATAACTTGTGATTTTAAAGGGTGTTGTTAAAGTCTGAAAGCCAAACCTAAACATTTAAGTTCAAATTTAATCTCTTTAAGAGATTTTTTTAAAGGCTGTAAATGCTATTGTAAATTGCTAGTTAAATTCCCACTCTAGGCTACAAAAATAAACTGCTGCACAAATATATAAACTTAAGGTAACTATTTCTCATGTTGAACTTTTTTCCTTTTATAAGTACAGTAAAGCAAAAAATAAAGCACCTAGATGTTGATCCAATTAACTTTCATTTGAGCAGCATTTTGATTTTGGATAAAGGGATTCTAAATGTGGTCTAAAACTTTCCAGAAAGTCATATTTACATTCATTAAACAGCATTTTATATACATATAAATACAGATTTTTGAGAAATTAACCTACACTTTTCATAATGTAAAAGCAAAAATTATAACACATGTGATCACATGCTAAAGCTAGTTATTTGAGCAGTCTGCTTGGTGTTCAGTTTTGATAGTAATAACCTTGAGTAACTCGAAGCATATCACATAAATACACCACAGATGCATAGTTTATTTATGACCTTAGTTGCCTCGGTCTATCCACAGTTTTAAGTGAAAAAGATTCTCTGTTAAAAAGCCAATGTCATACAAGCAGTTGGGTTTACAAGTACTGTTTGCACTGGGAAGAAAGATTAGGGAAGGGATGGTAGCAGATGTGACATGTTTTGAAGGGTAATTACAGGGAAGGATTAAAATTTTTTATTTTTCCAAGGGGAAATTAGGACTTTCTGATAGTAAGAGCTATCCAGACCTGAAAAGTTTGTTTCATGAGTGTGAATTCCAGTCCCACAAACTGCAATGCCTTGTCAGAGCTCTTGTAGTAAGGACTTGTGTTGGCCCTAAGCTTGTCAGGTGGGACCAATAAATGGTTAGGCCATGAGGAACCTGAAAGTTGCTTGATGCAAATTATTTTGTTGAGATTTTGAAACATCGTATGATTTCTTAGGCCAGCGTTCTTGAATCTTTTGTTCCTGCCCGTAACCCTGTGTGTGACTTTGCTCTTACCTGTCTTATAAATCGATGGTCTTGGCCTTCTAGAAATACATCAGATTGAATATTTCTTATCTAATTGCTGTTCCACAAAGACAAAGAGGTGACTATACTGAGCTTTGTTAGTGTCCTAAACATAAGTCCTCCACCCATGGCTGGCCAGATGAAGTAGGCTAAGAAGCAAAGATTTGATTTGGGGGAAAATGATTACCCATCGTAAAAATGTTGACTGCTCTATAAAGTTCCAGTCTTGAGAACTGAATGGAAAATCCCACTTGGCACTCTTTTACCTCAGATGGCATGCCAGTGCTTATTGGCGTAAGAAATTCCTTTTTTTTTTTTTTTTTAAGATCTTATTTATTTCAGAGAGAGAGAGAGAGAGAGAGCGCCCACGTGTGCGAGCATGAGAAGGGGTAGGTTCAGAGGGAGAAGGAAACTCCCTACTGAGCAGCAAGCCCCATGTGGAACTTCATCCCAGGACCTGAGCCAAAGGCAGATGCCTAACAGACTGAACCAAGCCACCCAGGCGTCCCCAAAGAAAGAAATTCTTATCATCAGAATTGAAGTGTTAGAAGAATAGGAAGCATGGAAATTTAACCTATGTTAAGCAAGCAAGTAACTCTTCCATAAGTTTTTAATTCTAAAATCAAGGATTTTCAGAAGAGTAAATTCACCAAAAATGTAGAAATAAAAATCATAGTATAGCTCTAAATAAGGTCACATGGTTTATGCATTTCAAATTCTTAAAGAGGCCCTACAGTGTTCAGGAAGACCAAAGTATTGTTCCCTGAGTTCTTGAAGCAACCCTAAAAGTAAGTTCATGAACTCCAAGAGTTGAGAGAGAAACCTACCTGGTTTACTTATCTCCCTTCTAAGAGCAGATGTTTACTCCAAAGTGATTTGTTCCCTGCTTTCCCTATAGTTCAAATGCTTTAAGAATGTGGCTTTATCCATTTTTTAGAAGATAAGCTCCCCAAATGAAACTTCTAAGAAGGAAAAAAAAAATGTTTAAAGAAAGTACAGTTTTAACATTAGTTAACAGTGCAGCTGAAAAAATAAGTTTCACATCTATTATACATCGAGAGCTGTAATACTGTCACAGGTGTTAGAAGATAGAGTACTACGGACTCTGGCTTTTCTGACCTCTGTGGTTATTGAGCCCAGGGTCTGTTACCAAAGAACCAAAATTATTGGAAACAGAATGACTTTTCCATATTTGAATGTGTAAGAATATATATATATATTTTTTTTTTGTAAATAAAGATTAAAAGTCATCAGATCTCAAACGTTAAATATCTGGGATTGACACATAGCATTGTACATAGTTTTTTTTTTTTTTTAACTCATTCAAAACTGGGGTTTTAAGACTCTTTGTGTTCATATATCTACTGTTCTGGTGGCTATTAGGATTTTTTTTTTTTTTAATTCAAAACTTGGGAATGATTTAGTCTCTTTAGAAAAACTAATTATACTACATGGAGACTCTAGGTCTGTTGCTGGCAGTTTTAGGTTGAGCTTAACTTTAAACCATTAAAGGTTTAAAAAAAAGGGTTGAAAGAACCTACTGAAATGTTCCATCCATTTTAGTCAAGTGCACAAAAATGAGTGTATCCTTTGGCTTGGCTATGACCTCAATGGAGGCGTAGAAGTCAGTGGTGCTGGTGCCAGATTCCTGACTATATTACTGAGGCTGGCAATCTTCTCTTCTAGGAGGTAATTTTTCTTCTCTGCTGTTTTTTGTCGCTGTTCAGTCATTTCCAGAGCTTTCAACAACTGGGCATTTTCAACATACAAGTCCTTCACCACTGTATCTGCTTTAGTATTCTTGCAGAGCTAGAAACAGAACCAGAAACATCTTGACTCCATTTCTGTAATTAAGGGGTGACATTAGGACAGTTGTTCATAAAGGCAAATGACATCTAGCAGTTACATTCTTTTATTTTAGAACACAGTTTTAACATCAGACCTGGCATCAGGGATACAAATAGAGCAAATCCACTTCTTTCAAGCGGTTTCTTTGCCTGTTTTTAGAAGTCACTAACAAAAAGAACATATTGATATTTGAAGGCTCAAAAACCAAAGTCTTTTTCCACCTAAATAAATGGTTACTGCTTTTTCATTCTCTAAAAAAATATCAGAATATGTTTAGTTTTTGAGGTATAGAGTATGAACTTTAACTCTGGGAAGCTCAAACCTCTGTTAAGAGCATTCATAACTACAACCTCCTGATTATTTCAAACTTTGGTCCATGTATTACTTGGAACAAAGAGGTAAGATCTGGGCAGTTATTTTTCCTTAACTCTTCCTCTTTTGCATGGTAGAGCTTGCCTAGAAGATATATTTTAATTTTTTAGGGTTAGAAGACAAAGTCTAGGTTGGGCTAGGAAAATTTGTCAGCAGCCTTGGGATAATTTTATTATGGCTCCTATTAATGTATTCCAATCCCCCATTTATGCCTCATTTTACACCCAATTTTAACCAGGACATCTGAAACTATAGAGGTTTCAGGGAATGAAGAACTGAAACTTAGCTAATTTATTAGCATTTCAAAAGGGTTAACACAAGCCCAGGACCTGGATGCCTCTCAGGTGTAACATACTGACCTGTTCTACTGAACTGCCCTAAGACAACTTTTCATCTCTCCCTCCCTCCCTTCCTTCCTCCCTTTTAAAAAACACTTTGATGGCTCTTCATCACCTGCATTATGAAATGCAAACTCCACAGCTCAGCCCCTAAGGCTCCCTACTGCCCACTCCTCCCCATTGCTCTAGTTTCTTCTGCTTCTTTCAGGACAGTATGAACTGTTAATGCCAAAATGGTTGTAGATGTCCACACCCCATATGGTGCCATAATTGCATGATGTTCCCACAGCCTAGGCTGCCCTTCTCACACTTCTTCATCTGTTTAAATCTTACTCAGCATCAGTACTTGTTTTAAGAGGCCTTCAGGAAACTCGCTTTTAAATTCCTGAGTTGGATCAAGTACTTCTTTCTCTATGTTCCCCTCTGCTGAAGTAGACTCCGTTTTCTTTATTTTTTGCCAAATGCTCAATACCTTGTAAATGAACTACCTTCCACATGGGCAGGATTTTGTTTTGTTCTCTGCTGTATTTCTAGTGCTTAGAACAGGACTTGGCACATAGTAGCTATGTTTTGAATAAGTGAGTGATTAAAGGATTGAATAAATGCTTATTGTATAAGACTTTCCTTTCTTTCCATTTTGTGATTAAGACATCGAGCAAAGGAAAATTCCAGTCTACCTCTGCATTAAGGCATTCTCTTGGGCTTCTTCTTCTTTTTATATATCTAGAAAACCACTTGGACAATTTCTGCTCCCACCCCTCAGTTCTTAATCTCCGTTTCCAAAGCACTACAACACATTCCTATAAAGTAGTCCTTTTTTTTGCATGTCATCAGATGTTACACAAATACTTTACAAACACAGGACCCACCTGCCAGCAGCAGGTGAAAAGGATCAGTCTGCACAGCAGTCCTAGAATTCCAGGTCCCTATTCTAATTCAGAGCACAGCCTCTTGGGGTCTGATTATAGCCATGAGTACTTTTTATAGCCATAAGAACTTTCATAGGTGTTGCAAATAGGAAAAGCTCAAGTTCCACTTATTATCCTCCCATTTACCAACATACATTTTGTGTTTACTTAAATAGAATGTTTCCGGTCTTGGGCAAATAAAAAAAATCTACAAAAATTAAATTTGAGCTAAACTTTGTTAGGAATTAATTTGTTAGGTCTGCATCAGTCTCTGTCAGCAAACGTACATTTTAAAAATTGTGGACCAACCTGCCTTAAAAGAGCTTAGGGAAAATAATGCAGAATACAGAATTCACGCTTCTGGAGTGGTATGGGGGAAGAGTGAGTCCTAAATTCAGCTATATACATTCGTAGTAGCATTTGCCTTTATTTGACAGCAAAAGTGAATGAGTTAATGGCGATAAAGGAATGGAAAGCTGGAGTTAAAAGTGGAATGTGAGGTGGGCGGGTAGAGGTGACCCGGGAGGCTCACTTGTTCTTTGAGCTGATTCACTTTCTCCTGAAGAAGCCTTTTCACCAGTTTCAGTTTCTGTTCAACTTCCATCATTCGTTCCTCCATGACTGTTACCAGTTGCTCCTGGCTTCCCTGAAGGGAAGAACAGAAAAGGGTATTATCATTGGAAAATCATGCCATACTGGAAAGAAAACACTAGTAATTTATTTTTTTCCCACAAGATGCCTAGACAAAGGACAGGAAATGTTTGCCTTTGGAACTAGAAGGGTGGATTTCTGGTGAAATGTGGGTTCTGAACACCGGGGTTGCACATTAGGAAAGAAACCCTATCAGAGAAAGAATCAAAGATTAAAAAAAAAATCTTACCTGTGTTACCATCTTCCCCTGAGATAAAGCAATATTCTTAAAACCTAGAATTTAGTACCTGTGTGCATCTCTTCCAGTAAAATAGGTATCCAAAGTAAATCAAGCTATCAAACTTCCATCTGTGATTGGGGCCTTTACCATACTGTGGGTCTCCCAAGAATAAAACAAACAAAACAAAGCCAATCGGCTTGCAATGTGTTTGTCCATTTCTCCTGCATAGAAGGGCTGGTTACTGGAAGGGTGTTAGTGTTCCTTTCCTCGCAATAAACAGCTTCTTCCTGCCAGTTTCTGTAGTCAGTGGTTCCCAGTTTGCTTGTCAGTGTGAAGCAAACATGTGTACTGGAGGTTGGGTTTATCCTAAAAGATGTAAAATCAGGAATCCTCTCTGCCTCCACGACTCCTAGGTAGAACCATAGGGGAGAAGACCCTGGCTGTCCTCTCCCCACACAACAGTGATGGATTGGAGGAGTTGTGTGGGGTTTGGAGAGCCCGAGGACCCAGGGAGCAACTCAGTCCTACCAACTGCCCCTCCCAGCAGGCCGCTAAAATGTCCACATAAGAAATTTGAGATTTTAAAAGGTTCTTCAAATGTTTAAGCAAAACTCAGGTGTTAATGGCTGATAGTATTATTCCTTTTAAAAGCACGCAGAATGACCAAACATGGGTTGAGAGCCGACATTGGTTGGGATAAAATAACAGCATTTATTCAGATAAAAGCAACTAAACCATGTGATGATTCGAAGACAAAAACTGTAGTAGGCAGACGTCTAATGCAGAAAGTAAACCTCAAGAAATCAGGCCTTGACCACATCTAGCTTTAAAAAACACTCTTTTAAAAGCTATATTGGCTTTTTAAATTTCAAACATAAATGGAAAATGCCTGATTTCCACTTGCCTAAAAAAACAAAGCAAAGCAAAGCAACAACAATAACAAAAAAACCGTAACAGATAACTCAAAGAAGACCGAACACGGCAACAGGGGAAAGAGGAAAAACAAAGGCAGTCATAGATTTAAAATGTATTTTATTGTTTTGTCAAAATTTTCCTTTTTCCTGTCAAAAAAGCATTATACAAAACAGTATAAATAACCCAAGTTATTTTAAACAGTATAAATAACCCAAGTTTTCTTCAAATTCCATATATAAAAGTAGTACCTCTCGTTAAAAATAGTTACAGCACATGGAATAAGAAAATAGAATACATCCTTTTAAGACTCTCAAGTCCACACTCTTTAAATGGTATAAATAAAACGATTCAAAACAAGCTTAAGTTTGTGAATTTGATTCACAAAATCTGTCATTTCTACATTAATAAATAAGAGACATAATACTGCAAAAGGCTTAAAAAATAAAAAAAAATAATAATAATAATTTAAAAGAGCACTTGATTCCAAAACGTTTTTCAGCTTATGTGTGTGTGTGGGGGGTATGTGGGTGTGTGCACTGAGTATCTGCGAGGGTAAGAAATGTCAGCAAAAGCAGCCCAGTTTTCACAGGTGCCCAATCCTTCTGTAGGAATCTGCGTGCACTGCTCGCTGCTCCGGTAGCAAGGCCTAGAGAAAGAAGGCAAGTGGTACACTTCACCCTGATATCAAGATTCTGTTTTGGGAGGAGTCTAAATTCACACACTTATTAATGCAAACAGTTTTTAAAAGCACACACATTAACACTCCATCTGCAAGCAAAGCAACACCGAGGCAGGAGAAATCATCACTCCACACAGGCAAGGTGCAGATTCTAATAATGTTCTGTCATCTTCAAATTCGTGTCAACTCAGTTCTAA
Organism: Mustela nigripes; assembly: GCF_022355385.1. NCBI lineage: Eukaryota > Metazoa > Chordata > Mammalia > Carnivora > Mustelidae > Mustela > Mustela nigripes. The sequence continues at coordinate 97,729,138 of NC_081569.1, forward strand.
CAGAAGTAGGAGAGTGGGCAGTGGCGTTCTAGTGAGAACAATAAGCAGTCCACTCTGCTGTTGGCTGGAGAATTTTTTTTTTTTTCTGTACAAAAATCTTAACAGTTTTTGTCCTCCTAATCCTGAAGTAATCCGAGTAAAAGGAAATCATTTTTAAACACTGGCAGGTGGGATGGAAAAGCGTGCTCTGAAAACAGTGTGTATGAGAAAGCAGTGGATAAAGTCTTCCCCTAATCCTTTGGTTTAAAATGTCTGTCAATGGGCGCCTGGGTGGCTCAGTGGGTTAAGCCGCTGCCTTCAGCTCAGGTCATGATCTCAGGGTCCTGGGATCAAGGCCCGCATCGGGCTCTGTGCTCAGTGGGGAGCCTGCTTCCTCCTCTCTCTCTGCCTGCCTCTCTGCCTGTTTGTGATCTCTGTCAAGTAAATAAATATAAAAAAAAAAAAAAAACCAGTGAGGTCAAGATGGGATGGGGAAGGGAGACAAACCGTAAGAGTCTCCTAATCTCAGGAAACAAACTGAGGGTTGCTGGAGGGGAGGGCGATGGGAGGGGGAGGAGTGACTGGGTGATGGGTACTGGGGAGTAGGGTATGTGCTGAGGTGAGCTCTGTGAGTTGTGTAAGACTGAGTCACAGATCTGCACCCCTGAAACGAATGACACATTATATGTTGATTAAAAAAACTGAGGCCAAGGTTTTAGAATTCAGTTCTGTAACTGTTGAATTGTTGAAGCATCTGTTCAATACCCCACCGGCACAGTTTTACTATGAAGTGGAATAGTAGAAACTTCCAAAAACGTGGATTTTTAAAGCACAAAAGACAAAAATAATTTTAATAATTTGAAAGCAGAGCTGACAGAAGCGTATCATGACCCAGGATAGCTACTACTAGAAGGGGAAGACAGAACTGCTTCAGAGTATAATTATGGTGCTAATTTGACTTGTAAAGCCACTTTGAGAGGATTACAGAAAAGGAGGCGGGGAAATTCCTTATGAAAAGTCAACTGAGAGACAACAGAAGAAAAGCATCCAAACCAGAATGAATTCAGAATTATACAGACTAAGGAGTATTTTTTAATTTTATTCCTAGTTCTGAATAAATTGGGCAGGCAAAAAGCGTTAAGAGACTTCTGAAAAAGCTTGACTATGAATGAAGCACTTTAAGAGAAGTATTTGAAAACCCAGGTAGTATCACATTGTGTCTGCCGCGAGCTTGGGTAATGCTACTTCAAAGGAAAGGGGAAAAGATGTTCCTTTTCTTAAAAAGAGGTTTTCAAACTCCATCATTTGCACTTGAATTCTGTAATATTTTTGGCATCAGACAAATGTCAAGTCAAAAAAACTTGGTCCGTTCGGTCAGTTGTACATTAGGCTCAGGTGATCTTGATACTTCATCAATTACGAAGGTGCAATTGAGACCCAGAATACTCTGTTACCTAGCTTGGAAGCTGAGAGCACAAGAGTATCACTGCAAAAACACCAAAACCAAACCCCAAAATAACACTGTAGTTCTGTGGATTTGTCCTACAGGAAAGGTGGAGCTCTCTGACAGAGATTTCAGTTCTCTGCCCCCACCCAGAACGGGTACAACTTTCCTATAAACGGGCCAAATTCCACGAGCTGAGTTAACGGGCAGGGAAGAAAGAGCCTCGTACCTGCGGTGTGTTGGTTTCGGAGGTCCTATTTTCAAGTTCCTCCTGCAGGCACTGGTTTATCCTCTCTGCCTGCAGTAGCTGGTGTTGAAGCTGCAGAAACTGCTCCCTGGGCACCATTGGACAGGCTTGCTGCTGGCGCAGCTGGAGATCCCAGGCGTGAGGGGTCGGGCTAAGCGTCACAGTGGACCTCAGGTGCTGCTTCTGGAGGAGAAAGGCAAAGCCCAGGTCAGTGGTGCTGCGTCCCAGCACAGCGTTACTCTTGAAAGTGTCAAGCAGAGTGAATGAAGCCTACGGATTCAGTAATGGCCTCTCAGACCCCCTGATAACTTGAAAACAGGACAGAACATGACTGGAGTAGAAGTAATGGGGAAGCATTGTTTTCCTTAAGAGATAATACAGTTTTCGACTTGACACACTGTACTTCCTCACTCTTGAGGGACTCTAAAGGCATGAGGTACACGACATACATAGTGTGTCTAAATTCTACCTCACTGTCTCCTTATATTAGAATGTTTAATTACGCCATTTTAAACAAAACACAGGGTTGGAGTAAGCGTAGGGGAGAAATTGATGATGCTTTAGGGTTTTGCCACTTTACTTACCATTCATCAAGATCCTTAAAAGCAAAAGTTCAGGGACCACCTATTTTCCAGCATAGCCACAGAACCTCCTATCTAAAATTATTTGACCCTGTTTTAGTTTACCAACATTAAACTCTTAAACAGCACTGTACGATAAGCAATTCTGGGACAAAGGGGGGATATCCGAGAACCCCCCGGGGAACTGAAGTACATGGAACAGAAGTATTTGTTCAAGACCATGAGGAAATGGTATGTGTATCACACGCCAAAGCTGGGGAGAGGAAAAAGGAGAACACACTGCATCTGGCCAGGCAGACATGCCCCTTCCCATCTATCGACACATTCAGCAGACACAGGACTCCACAGAAGGCATGCAATGAACATGACCAGGTACCAGACTCAAGCCTCAGCTCCTCCAGGCTTGTGAGAAGGGAAAAGGGCCCTCCAAGACACAACTCTAATTAAATGTTATGAAACATCAGAGCCACTATCCATTTCCTGAAATCTAAACTTTGGAGGTAGGAGATGACCCATTTTGAAATTTTCTAGTAGTAGATTCAGAAACACCCACCATTTTATTTTCAGGAATAAAAAACAGAATTTTGGTCCCATGATTTTATACCAGCAGGATGATTTTCTTCAGGTAGGTTTTCAAATATGGAGGGAAATCCTGGTGTACATGTAAACAGAGACCTATTCCATAGTCAAAGCAAGATGAAAATGAATATTGGCTCTTGTGTATTTACTGTCACAATCAGTAGAAATGATTAGGTGAACAAGGAGTCTAATGAGAGATCTCCATGCTATGATATTCATTGAAAGAGAACGTTCTACCTTCACACACTAGCTCAGGCAGAGAACTGCACCCTTCTCTGCTAGTTCCAACCACAGACTTCTAGGTACAGGTTAGCCACAGATAAAATAGAAACAAAAGAAAATTACAGGAGTCATAAAAAGAGGAAGAAAAGTATGAGTTATAAAAAGAGAACAATTAAAACTGGGTATATTATATACCTGAACACGTGTGCTCTAGTCTGTAAGAACTTACAAGGGGCCAACATTTACATTTCTCTGTGTATCAGTTTCGCAGACCTTAAAATGTCTCATCTCATCTACTCCTGTTAACTGCTTCTTCACCTACTGTGGTTTGGTTAGTTTGTGAACTTACCACCCTTACCTCCACCTATCCCCAAAGAATTATTTAGAACATTCCAGGTCCAGTCTGGATGGATCAGATACCGAGTTCTTTTATGGTTTATATTCTGCATCTCTAAATGGCAATTTTGTTGCTCAAGTGTTGGAACCCTTGGCTAAGGCAGACCTGAGAACTGCTGATACAGACTGTAACCCTTTTCCTGAACTTTCACAATGAATTGTTTATAGAACATTGCCTCATGTCGCTGAAAAAACCCTGGAGTGGGAATAGAAGATCCCAGATCACTAGATGAGGAAATGGAAGAATTTAATTGCCCTAGGCTATGGAGGCTATGGGTATGTATTGTATTAGCTCAGTGACTTTTTTTTTTAAAGATTTTTAAGTAAAATCTCTACACTCAACACAGGGCTCAAACTCAGAGCTGCACATTCCAACGACTGAGCCAGCCGGGGGCCCCTAGATCAGTGACATACAAGGACGAGGAGAAACTCCTTCCCTTGAGGGAGGGCATACACCAGATCCAAATGGCCTAGAACGCTTTTCTTAAAATCCTTGATACCAAAGATTCTGATAGAGGAACATCTCCCCGCCTGCCGCTTGCTCCTTACCCAAACCCAGTGAGAATCTCTGCCAAGTGAGAGGAATGTACCTATCTCTCAGGTGAGGTGGGCATAAAAAATGGTATGAAAACTACCATACGTGCCCCCAAAGTGGCCTAATTTATAGAGAGCAGAACATAAATAAGAACCTGTTTTGTAGGGCTAGCATGCTGGGAGAGTTATTGCTTAATGGTTAGTGTTTGAGGTGATGCAAAAGTTTTAGAAGTAGTGGTGAGGGCTGTAGAACACTGTAAATGTAATTCATGCTGATGAATTTTAAAATGGCACATTTTGTTATGCAAATACCAAAGTCATAAAATTATACTTTAAATAGGTGAGCTTATATGGTATATGACTTACATGTTAAATTTGTACCGGTCTATACAGAGTTAATAGCTCTCCTATTGCCTAAAAAAATTTCATTAGAATAGTGTTTCATTCGAAAAGATGTTCTTTTCAGTGTTCCAATGGAAAATTCATGCCTTTTCTTTAGTTATTCAGCTCTGGTGCCAGGAACATTCAATTTGCCTCCTTCATGAGCAAATATTTACTATTTGATCGAGGAGAAAAATAATGAATGGAAATTGGTTATGATGGCTAATCATGTAAAGCTGAGTTAGGAAGAGAGAGGGGTTTCTGAGGCCGGCGAGAGCGGGTGAGAGAAGAGCCTGCTGGCGGAACATTTGGAGAGGCCCCCCTCAGTGACTAAGTATACCCCATTACTGTTCCGTTTGGGACGAGACATGTGGAGCTTAGCTTCAGATCTCTTATTCACCACAATGTATAATTATTTCATCAGAAAGCATGTCTACATCAAAACACAGCCTGCAGCTCAAGCGCTGGAACACATTTATTATATGCTGTCAGAGAAAGAAAAAATGGTTTGGATTTCACTATTTATAGTTTAATCTCCCTATTAGTGAATAAATCAGAGAACATAAAATTGGCAGAAACCTCCGTGGTCATTTAAACGCCAGTATGACATATCTGCCCGTATTTCACGTTTAAAAAACATTTATTTAAAGGTACTTCTGCATGTGTCCAGCTCAATAAAAGAGAATATTTAAATCTCTCTCATCCTCTAATTCTGGCTCTAAAATATTTGTATACCTAGTACTTTCTAAAAGCACAAAAAGACATTTCCTGTTCATGCCTCTCTACCTTAAATAAACTTTACAGCTCACTACATGACATGTTCATCTACCCAAGCCAAAAATCTTGATGCAATTTTTACTTATTAAGGAGAATTTGTACGTAAGTTGTTTTAGATCCTAAAATCGCATTTATATTCAGAAAGCGATCTAGAAACTCAGTGTCCAAGCTGAAAGGTTTTACAAGTCCACTTTTGTATTGAACATATTACCCCTCACAAGGCCGTGTTGAGTTTTGAACGTAGTAATGCACGGTGACCGCACTTGAAGATTAAGCTTCTAAATGCTAATGCTCCCAAATTCCCTGCATGGATTTCCTAACTAAAAAGGCTGTTAGCAATCCCATCTGTAAAACACTACAACGGGGGAGGTATTAGGAAACTGTTATAACCCAAGAAGCAGGGTGGGGGGAGGGAGAGCTCTGGACCTCTTGGCCAAGGTCAGACCAAGTTCCCGCCACCTGAATTTGTGGAGGTCCGTGTCCTTCCTTGCATTTTAGGACAGTCAACATTATTCTTTCCTCTGTGAACTATGAATCCCTGTGACTATGTAATGAGCAAAAATGACTATCAGTCTTGGTAAGACAAACCAAAGAATTCAGCTTGGCGGCATACTTTTCCACTTTTCTTCATAATCAGAATTCAGTGCTAGGTTAGCCTCTCCCAACAAATGTCACATCCATGGATTAAAATATTCTTCATAGCTAAAGCCAGCTGCTTAAAAACTTACCTCCATTAGCTGCTCGTCCAGTTTTACTTGTTTCTTTTTCAGGCCTTCATTTTCCAAATGAATTGTTTCTAGTTCTCTTTCAAGGGAATTCATCTGACTGACCTGCTAAAAAACAAAAAAAAAGCCAAACCCTTTGGGTTGCTCTACTTTATTTTGACAAATTTGTGCTAGTCAGAAATCTTAACCCTTGTAAGAAAGAGATCACTCAGTGAAGGAAAACAACAATATAACTGAGTGCACTGGTTACATTTAAGTAGGATAGTGGTTTTTTTTTTTTTTTTTTTTAAGATTTATTTATTTGTCAGAGCACAAGCAGGGGAAGCGGCAAGGAGAGAGAGAAGCAGGCTCCCCACTGAGCAAGGAGCCCAATGAGGGACTCAATCCCAGGACCCTAGGATCATGACCTGAGCTGAAGGTAGACATTTAACAGACTGAGCCAACCAGGTGCCCCTAGGATAGTTTTTAATCACCACTGCTTATGTGGAACAGATTCCAGAAGGCACTTGGCTTTCAAACTTCAGTTCCGCCCACTGTCCAAAATATATCCAGGACATAAGCCCACGCCCATAACCAGTTATAAGTACATATCCCTGAAAGAAAGCTTTCATGAAATGAAATTTATCCTTACCATAAGCCATGTACTCTGATACTTCCTAGCATATTTTATTAATAAAAAGGCTGAATCACTAAATTCCATGACCCTCTACTATGGAGTTGCAGTGGGAAAAACACTGTCTTTAAGGCAAAGCTTATTTATTCTTTTTTAGGATTTTATTTATTTGACAGAGACACAGTGAGAGAGGGAACACAAGCAGGGGGAGTGGGAGAGGGAGAAGCAGGCTCCCCATGGAGCAGGGAGCCCACAATGTGGGGCTCGATCCCAGTACCCCAGGATCATGACCTGAGCAGAAGGCAGATGCTTAAAGACTGAGCCACGCAGGGGCCCTAAGGCAAAGTTGAAAGTTTTAAATCAGAGAGTACATAAAACCTGAGTTGGAGAACTCCATTCTCAATTTTAAAGATGAAATTTGAAGATTTTGTGAGTCTCCATTTTTGGAATTCTCTATTATAGGAGAACTTCAATGAGCTACATGATCCTGGAATTCAGAATATTGCTAAGCAGAAAATACAGGACACTTTTAGAATGCTGATTTTGGTTTCTATCAAAAAGAGCTGAGGAGAGGAGCAAGAATTGTTAGAAGTATAATCTTCTCAGGTTAAAACTACCATTAGACTTTTCCCTTAGCATCTGGATGAAACCCTTTTATCTTTCTGAAAAGTTTACTTGAATGTACCTAAAATTGAATGGCATCTCCCCCTTGAGAGCACAAACCACTCTTCTTACTGCCTATGGTCATGATAAATTTTACAAACGTAAAAGTTTCATATAATTTTTATAACAGAAGTAATTGTTCATCATTCTTCCCATAATTTTCAGAAGAGGAAGGTAACAGTGAAAACCCTGGGTTTTAGTTTAGAAGGAAAAAAAGAAAAGTAACAATAAGAACTCCCAGGGTAACACTGGTTTTAGAACTCTTAATTCATGGAACAAAATACAGAAAGCAAACCGAGTGATGCCACTGAGGTTCAACCACATGGTCACACGGTAACCAGCCTCCAAGATGGTCCCTCATGATCTCCACCCCGCTCCTGGGGTTCACACCATTGTGTAGATTTTCTGTAACAGGGTCAGTTTGTGTGACCGACTGAAGACAGCAGAAATGATGGTGTGTCACTTTCACGATTAGTTTATAAAAGGCTCTACAACTTTTGGGATCTTTCTCCTATCACTGCTATGTCCTGGGAAAAGGCCCAGGTAGTAAGGAGCAGAGGCCTCTGGTAATCAGGCAGCAGGGAACAGAAGCCTCCTCTTAACAGTGACATTATTGAACTTGGAAGTGGAAACTCTAGTACTACAGAAGCCTTCAGATAAATGCAGTCCCAGCTGATACGTGGACTGCAACCTTGTGAGCCCCGCAGGCAGAACCACTCAGCTAAGCTGCTTCTGAATTCCCCACCCCCAGAGACGTTGAGACAACAGACGTGTGTTGTTTTAATTTGTTACATAGCAATAGGTATTTAATAACATACCAAGATGTTTCTAATATTCAGGATATATACATTTAAAAATAGATTTCACTAACTTAAAAGGGCTATAGTACTACTGAAGATGATTAACCATCTTCATTATGAATATTAAAGTGCTCCTTTCTAACCATCACTAAATCAGAAAGAGCTATGATACTATTTGATAAGATCACAAAAGTATAGAAAGATGGAAGAACCAAAATAGTCCACTGGAATCATTTCCCTGGAAGCCTGCAGGCAAAGGAACCTATGCATGGGGACACATCATGGTAAGGACATAGACACATGGTATAAAGTCTTAAAACTCACCTTCTTATTAGTAGGAGATTGTTCCTTTTGAAACTGTTCACATTCTCTCTTTAAGCTCAACTTCTCTTGCTCTGTGGGCTTCACAGTACCTGATGGGTTTAGATGTTTTTGGTGCTTGGGGGGAAGAAGGTTGGATTCCAGCTGACGGACCTAACAAGAACGTATGTGAGAGGAAGAAATGTTAATCTAGTCATCCAGCAAGAAAGAAAAAAATGAACATAAGAAAATTTTTTCCACCCTTGGGTTTTGTTGTATCAAAACCAGTTAAGTCTGCCATTCTTTTTTTTTTTTTTTTTTTTTAATTTTATTTATTTGAGAGACAGAGTTAGGGAGACAGTGAGAGAGAGAGAGAGAGAAAGACTCCCTACAGAGCAGGGAGCCCAATGTGGGGCCCGATTCCAGAACCCTGAGGTGATGACCCAAGCCAAAGGAAGACGCTTAACTGACTTGAGCCACCCAGGCACCCCAAATCGGTCAATTCTTGAAGTCTGCTTTTTTGCGTTTCAAAAAATCCTTCTGGGGAAATCGATTGTTAGTCTGGCTGCGTGTAAAACTCCAACCCTGTTAAGGATGAGACTGAGACATGGTGGACCTCTGAATTTACCAAACTACAGGGAGTCGAATAGTGTGACGTGGCTGTCGCAAAAACAGATGTAGTCCTAGGCATGTTCTGACAGGAGCATAGCTTTTAGGAGTCAATGAGGTGTCAGTCCCCTCCACTTTGTCTTGGACTGTTCACACCTGAAACAATGCATTTATATCAATCAAGTTCCATGAGGACAGCGACCCCTCTGTCTTGTTGAGACTGCACCTTCTGTGAGCACAATCTCGGGTACAGAGCAGGGCTTCCAAATGACTCTGTGGCTCTTCTGAGAGTTCTTTCTTGAAAGAGGTGTTCCAGCAGAGTTGTTCAGCTATTTAGTGGAAGTAAATATAAACATCGGTGGCTGGAAAAGCCCCTCTTCAGAGACCATTCTAACCTTGAGTCTTTTTAAAAAGAGGTCCCTTTTCTCTCCAAAAAGTCCAATTTTGCCATTTTTTAATTACCAATCTTTTTGAACTAGTCCATTTGAACAAAGAATATATGGTTAACATAATTTCCCTGGGGCACCTGGGTGGCTCAGTGGGTTAAAAGCCTCTGCCTTCAGCTCAGGTCATGGTCTCAGGGTCCTGGGATCGAGTCCCACATCGGGCTCTCTGCCCAGCAGGGAGCCTGCTTCCTTTCCCCTCTCTCTGCCTGCCTCTTGGCCTGCTTGTGATCTCTGTCAAATAAACAAATAAAATATTTAAAAAAAAAAAAAAAAAAACTATAATTTCCCTGAGGCTATTCTGGATAGGAGGATTAAAATCATTGACTTAATATAGAACTGATGATGCATGAAAGAAGATGGGATGGGGAGGGAGACAAACCATAAGACTCAATCTCAAAAAACAGACTGAGGGTTGCTGGGGGGAGGGGGACGGGAGAGAGTGGTGGAAATATGGACATTGGGGAGGGTATGTGCTATGATGAGTGCTGTTAAATGTGTAAACCTGGCAATTCACAGACCTGTACCCCTGGGGATAAAAATACGTTATATGTTTAATTAAAAAATAAATAAAATTTAAAAAAAACTGATGATGCAAAATGAAAACTATTCTATAAACATACCACGGTAAAATTATTGGCAAGTAAATGATAAATTATACATTCTTGGGGCATCTGGGTGGCTCAGTGAGTTAAAGCCTCTGCCTTCGGCTCAGGTCGTTGTCCCAGGGTCCTGGGATCAAGCCCTGCATTGGGATCTCTGCTCAGCAGGGAGCCTGCTTCCCCCCACACTCCTCTCTCTGCCTTCCTCTATTTGTGATCTCTGTCAAATAAATAAAATCTTAAAAAAAAAAAAAAGGCGGGGGGGGTGCCTGAGTGCATCAGTAGGTTAAAGCCTCTGCGGTTGGCTCTGGTGGTGGTCCCGGGGTCCTGGGATCGAGCCCCACATTGGGCTCTCTGCTCAGCAGGGAGCCTGCTTCCTCCTCTCTCTCTGCCTGCCTCTCTGCCTACTTGTGATATCTGCCTGTCAAATAAAATCTTAAAAAAAAAAAAAAACAACAACTAAACATTCTGAAAGTAAGTCTGCCATGGGAGAATACTCAAATTCACACCCTAGAGCCATTTCAATCACATTTTCCCGTCAAACAAAGTATTTTCAAATCTATGCCAGCAACTGCAGCTTTTCAAGTTACCTTGTCCCTGGAGTGCGTGAGTTCAGCTCTGGTGTTCCGCACCACGTTTTGGAGTCTCTCGTTCTCCTGCCGAAGTAGCTGTTGTTCCTCCTTTATCAGATGATCCATCTTGTCCCAAGTCAGCTTTGGCTGCTGCGTATGGAATCCTGGTGGATGGGAGGCTGTTTCTGGGGCCCGGTTCTTAAAGAGCAAAGGGCAGAGGTAAGCCTTAAAAACAAGCTAGTTTCTGTTTTGAATGCATTTAACTCAATGACAATAATTCTTAGCACCTTTCACTCTTCACTTTTTCTAATGGAGGTGTGACTGTATGTTGTATACATAGATATAAAAACAGTATTTTGGGAGTTTGATTTTAAAAAGGTTTGGAAATTCTGCTGAAAATGATCTTTGGCAAAATAGCCCCAGCAAATCTAATAGGAAAGATGACTGTAGGGCAAGTCCTGATTCTATAGAGAACCCAAGTGTATAGAGATCGGTGGCCTTAAAAATTGCTCCATCCTTATGAAGGTAACGCTTTGGGCCCCAGATAACTATTCTTTTGGTTAACAAAGGACACAAAGGGAACTTTAAAACACACTGCTAACTTGAAAGCCTTCACAGGCTAAACTCTTTTCACATTTGCAGTCAGATCCTTTTTTTAGAATCTAAAGCACATACTGTTCATGTAATTGAGACCTGAACTCCAGAACATGCTTTTAGCTATCAGAGTGATTTTTTTGGATCCTGGAAAATGCTTTAAATAAGGTAACAAGTAGATAAGCCTTTTGCTTTTTAAGCCAAAACATGAAAAAAAAAAGTCACAATTTCATTTTGAGGAAAACGTCAGCCCAGAAGTAATTTTAAAAAATGGAAACAACTATTTTCCTTTAACAAAATAAAAAATAAAAAGGAGGCACCTAGATGGCTCACTGGGTACAGCATGAGAATCTTAGTCTCGGGGTCATGAGTTCGAGCCCCACATTTGGTATGTAGCCTATGTAAAAAAATAAAATATAAAAAAAATAAGAAGATGTGAAATAACTGGATTAAAATAACTGTCCTACTTTTACAGTAGGCAAAACTCTTAACATCTGCACAGGGCTGACATCATTTCTATGCACACAGGTGAAGCAGCATTTTGATATATTAAAATAAGACACACTTTATACAACATCAAAATGTTTTAGTTTTGTTACTACAAAATAACTCAGCATGGTCTTTTGTCTTGTACATTACAAAAAACAACCTTGTCACTGTGGTTCCATTTATCTCAAGTTCAGAAACAGGCATCCCTAACCTACGGTGGCAGGGGGCAGAGAAGTGGTTCCCTTGTGGTTACCAACCAGAGAGGAGACCAGAGAACCTGCTGGGTGCTGGAAATGGTAATTTTGAGCGAGGAGGTGTTTACACAAATATAAACATACGCACATAATAGATAGGTATGTACATAATAGATAAGTTATAGACTTAAAACTTGTGTGCTTTACTGTATAAAGTTATACCTCAATAAAAAAGAAATTACCTTGTCACCAGCATTCTGAAGTTGCTTATATAAAGACATCACTTCTTGTTTTAAAGCCTCCTTTTCCTGCTGAGTCACTCGTAGGTCAGATTTAATCAGTGACATTTGCAAGTTTATATTCTGCAGGGTGTCTTCTAAACTCTGAACCTGTATCATGAGAACAATCTTACACTTGACACAGATCCTCACGGTCTCACCAAACATGTCCAGGAATGAATGAGCTAGGACAAGAGAATTCCAAAGTCCCTTCTGTTTCTTTTTATTTACATACAGCTTTTTTCAGTAGCTTAGTGGAAATCCCAGATATTATATATATTTACAGGATGCAATATTTAGGTCAGTGATGAACTGTGGCTCTGGAACAGGGTCTGGCTGATAGCGTCATCTGGTATATTACCAAGTGGTATCTCACAGAACCAATGAGAACCAACTGGCATGACAGAAGATGGCTTTACTCAATTTTGTAGAGATGTGTTTTAGCCAGTGGTGTTGGTTTGTAAAGGATCTCTTAGTTAGAAATGAAAATATGTAGCTGTCTGAACCTTACTCCATGCTAACATCTAGTATATGTTTTAATTTAAAATAATTTAAATTTGTAAAAGCAAGGTTGATAGAGATCTTTAATAGGGCATGAATCTGCCTTAGAAACCCTTTTTCTAAATGAGAAAAAAAAAAGCAGTCCTTTCTACAACATTATTCTCAAGCTTTCATAAGTAATCTCATAATGATGAGATAATCTCATAATTCTAACAATGAGCTTTGAGGGAACTGTTCAAATTACTTCATCATACCATAAACATGTGACAGGTATTAGTCAAGTTGCATCATCTGAGCCCTCGTAGGCCAATTCCACCTGGAATATTCTTTCTACTGGGAGTTCTGCTGGAATATCCAGGAAAATATTAACTGGGCAGATGAAACAAGAATTGGCCACATACCTTTTCCTGTGAAGCCACGAGTTGGGACTTGAAGGTTTCACTCTGGTGTTCCCAAGACTTCTGTTCTTGCTTCATAGTAGCAATTCTATGCTCTAAAAGACTTGATTTTGACAACTGTTTCAAGAAAAGAAAAGAGGGAACAGGGCTTTTTGCACACATATCTAGCCTCAATTTCTGTACTGCTGCATATACTGAAAAGATCAAGCACCGTCTGTTTACATGGGGGAGCAGGGCAAGGTCAAAGAGAGATGTCTTCCTGACACCCTTTCTACCTTTAATTTTGAGGAGTCTCTTCTTTTTGGCGATTTCCATTTTTCTCTCTCATTGCCTCATTGTGGGTAAGAAATGGTAGGCTAGAATGCAATTAGAAATTTCAAGAGGCCCCTGGGTGACTCAGTTGGTTGGGTGTCTGACTCTTGATTTCAGCTTAGATCATGATCTCAGGGTCATGAGATTGAGCCCCGAGATGGGCTTTGCATTGGGCATGGAGCCTGTTTGGGATTCTCTCTAGGCCTCTCCCGTCCTGCAACCTTCCTAGTTTAGTCTCGAGAGAGTACCATAACAGGAAAATATGAAATGCCTATCAAGGCCTGTGGGACAAATGTAGTGTTTGGGGATTTGCTAGGGAAAATAGAAAAAAAGTGTCGAAGTAATAGATTTCAGATTATTAAAAGCAACAATATTTATATTATATGTTAACAGTGATATATCTAATAATATACATTAAGGGGCACCTGGATGGCTCAGTCAGTTCAGGGTCTGACTCCTGATTTTGGCTCAGGTCATGATCTCAGGGTTGTGAGATCGAGCCCCCGGTTGGGTATGGAGTATGCTTAAGGTTCTCTCTCTCCCCCTCTCCCTCTGTCCCCTGCCTCTGCTCGTGCTCTCTCTCAATAATAAATAAATGTTTAAGTAATATACATTAAGTAACATGGTTATATATTAAAATGAGATAAACTACATATTACTACATATATAATAATATAATTATTAACCAACATAGACGCCTGTCAAAATCATGACCTTGGAATTCTTAGGTCACACAAGGCCAGCTGAAATGTTGTTCGACTAGGAGACCTTGGAACAATTTGGCTAAAATGGGAAGCCCATATGTAATTGTCCAGAGAAATACTCATTATAGAATATACTATATAATAATGGTAAAATGTCTTATGTTTACTACCTTTTCCACACAGCTATTTAATTCTTCACTCAGAGCTTCCTTTTCTTTCAGCAGTTTTTCATTGTAGCTTAGAACACTAGAAAGTTTTTGCTGGAAGTCGGAGAGATCAGGACATCTGTGCAGCTGTAAGAGATAAACAATCCCATCACATCTCATGGGTGTGTTTACAAAGAGTATTTATAAACAAGGCATTTTCGTGGTTGCTGCTATTTCCTATCTATATAGATATTTCAGAGGACATATAAACTGAGGGGACTAAAATTAAATTCAACAGAATGCTCCCTGCTACATTCTCTCCACTCTCCAATCGGCTGCCAAAATGTCTGCCCAGAGAGATTCATGTAGACAGATACGGTTACATCATGGTCCTTGCTTTCTGTTTCACCTTCAGGCCAAGATAAGTAACATACCGCCATTCTGTCATTACTTTAACTTGTGCACATATATAGCACAGTACATTTTCCTCAGGCTTTTTTAACGAGAAAAAAATCTTTTTCAGAAATCTCAGTCAGGGGGCACCTGGGTGGCTCAGTGGGTTAAAGCCTCTGCCTTCAGCTCAAGTCATGATCCCAGGATCCTGGGATCCAGCCCCGCATTGGGCTCTCTGCTCAGCAGGGAGTCTGCTTCCTCCTCTCTCTCTGCCTGCCTCTCTGCCTACTTGTGATCTGTCTGTCAAATAAATAAATTAATCTTTAAAAAAATTAAAAAATGAAGAAATCTTAGGACTATAGAATTGGCATGAACAAAGTACAGTAAATCAATGCAAGGGCAAGTCTTAAAGCTAAAACAGTGAGTGTTTTTCAGTTTGTTCCATGTGCCCTTCCCTTTGGAAGAAGCCAAAACTGACTTGCTTCAGAAATGTTCAGCGTGGACATCCTTTCTACTGAAAACAAGACAAACCAAGTCTCTGTTCCATTTCAGCACCTAACTTACAAGCATGGACATTTTGGGCCAGATAATTCTTTTTTGGGGAAAGTGTCCTGTGCACTGGCGGATGGTCAGAAACATCTCTGGCTTTACCTAGTAGATGCCTGTTGCACTGCCCTCCCCATATATGAGTTGTGAAAGCCAAAAATGGACCTAGACATTGCTATATGTCCCAGGGTGGGGGAGTAAGTCCCACCTCCAGTAACAACTTCTCTAAAGAGACTGACTGTTTCTTATACTTCTTTACCCTTTCCCATAGATCCTACTTTTTTTTTTTAAGATTTTATTTATTTATTTGACAGAGAGAGATCACAAGTAGGCAGAGAGGCAGGAAGAGAGGGAAGCAGGCTCCCTGCCGAGCAGAGAGCCCAATGTGAGGCTCGATCCCAGGACCCTGGAATCATGACTTGAGCTGAAGGCAGAGGCTTTAACCCTCTGAGCCACCCAGGCACCCCAGTCCCTACACTTTTAATTTCCCTCTGTTTCACTTGGCTTTCCCATCTTCAATTCTTTATTATTCATTATGCTTTTATGGTCATCCTTCTACTTCCTACCCTACGTTCCTTTACATCCACTTTAGGAATAATATGACAAACTGACTCTGAGGGTTGAATGTTGTCTTCAGCTGACAACAAATCCAGCATCCCTTACATATCTAAAGTCAGAAGGACATATTAAATGTATTTTAGAGTACCTGGGCTTTGGTTGACTAAAGGACCTGTCTCCTTTGCTCACTACCTTGCTTCCGCATCCCCAGACCCTCACAAAGCCTGTGCCATTTTGGGTGCAGAGACTGGTATGAGACTTCTGCTGATGCTACTCTTGTTTCTTTTCTGTACAACAGAGAATCTCTCACTCACGAAGTATTTTACTTGTACTAAGTCCTACAGAGCCACACATACTTCCTAGGTCCAAACTGTATGTCAGCAACAATGGGCGGATACTATCCCACTGTTGGGATCCAAAAGAGCCCAGGGGCCATGAAACACCTTTTACCAGAGGCAGACGGGTTAACCATTTTTCCACTTCACTATTTATACCAATGCCTCTGTAAAAAACAGACAATAAAAATGTGCTGTATAATGTCCTCCCCATGCTGCTTTACTCCCCCATCCACTCCTCTTCTTCTGATCTCTAGCTTAGTGAAGTCACAAAACACGGACTTCTCTTGCTATGGATCTGGAGTCCATCATTAACCATCTTAAAGACTGCACAACAGATTTTCAAGAGATGAAGGAGAATAGTAAGCCCATAGTAATCAGGATGAACTTGGTAGTAACAGCTTTGGAATACTTATGCATCAACAGAAAGGCCTTATGAATTTTAACTTCTGGAATGTTTATAATGGCAGACAGCTTCTGTTATGGCAGAAGGCTTATACTTTGCATAGCAACATCTGACCTGAAAGGTTCTTATAAAGCTCCTATCAGGTATCAATCACAAGGCATTACGGGGGACACAAATTCCCTGGAAGTCTTACAATCCTATTAGGAAATCAAGACTTATCAGAGTCAAGTACAGATCAACACAAACAGAAAACTCAGTGGTAGAGACCCAGTATTTCAGCATGCAGAGGACACCTTTATTCTCATAAGCTGAACAGACACAAGCGAGAAAATTTTATAATCGAAGGATGTCATAATATCAAAATAAACCTTTAGTGAAGCAAATTAAAAAAAAAAAAAAAAACCAGAACCAAACTCTCCTATTCATAAATCGGGATTGCTCAAATCCTGTACCCACTGAAAAGTTCAGAATAAAGAATAAAATAGGGCAACATTCAGGATATAACTTTAAGGTGAGCCCTCTTTTATGTTTAAAATTAAGTCTTTGCTTGAAACTTTGAAATAGGCTTCTTAAAGCCAAGTTCACAAGTGAGACTGCATCCCTGATAATGTTCTAGAATCTACTCTTTAGTCCAGGATTGAAGCCTCAAACTTGCTGTAAGAATAAAGGGAAAGAGGGACGAGCTCCACCTGTGTCTTACAAACCTAAATGAATAGTTATTAAAGTTATGAGCGAGAAAGTCGCTTTCTTTTTAGATACACTTCTATTACTTTATCACCTGGCTGGAAGAAGGCAGAACAAACTTCTTAAACTGAAGTGGTTGTGACTGATTTGTAGTGATAGAACTTCAGTCTGCCACATATGTAAGTGACACACTAGAACAGCATTTAGAGAA
Source organism: Mustela nigripes (assembly GCF_022355385.1). Lineage (NCBI taxonomy): Eukaryota > Metazoa > Chordata > Mammalia > Carnivora > Mustelidae > Mustela > Mustela nigripes. The sequence goes on from NC_081569.1 coordinate 97,746,354, forward strand.
CTGGCAATTGGAGCCCTGTAAGTGGACTTGTCCTGCAAGCCCTCAGGACTCTGTAGAAAGGACATCCGGTGGCTGGAAAGCCAGACCGTCAGGTACCATATTGTTCTAGGAGCCTCCCCGATGCCCACTCCAAGCAGCAAACAGTCTTACTTGTTTCATTTGCTCCAGTTCATCTTTGAGAAGGAGGTTTTCCTGTTCCACGATATGAGTCTGTATTTTAACTTCAGAAAGTTCTGCCTCCAGAGAAGACACTAAAGTAGAGGACTAAGACGAAAAATTAGGAAGTCAAGACACAGGCATCTTCACGTAGCCTGGGGACACATACGAGGCTCACAAAAGGCAGAAGTCAGGGAACCCAAGCCCCAGTTCAGCGACACGCTCTGCACCAAAGCTATCCTCTGAAAGGCTGGGCACCTGAACAGTAGGAACTTGATTTCTGAGATGGGTTTTGCAAGTTTCTCCACGGCAAAGTTACTTTCTCTTGGGGGAAGATAGTTTGAGACTACAAAAATCATGTTTCTCCTGAAACTTCTGTTTGTTTTAGTTTCTCTCAGTGGATTTTGTCTACAACAGCTATTACCCTCGTGTTGGCCTGATGATGACCTTTTTTTTTTCCTTCTTTCTTTCTACATTCATTAATTGGAATTCTACTGTGAAGAAGAGCTGTTATTTCTCCCCCATTTATTTAATCAATTTTTAATATCAGGATGTGCCCATACATATTTCATTTTATATTTATCTTAGGCTATACTAGAATTATTAATTTTGTTGATCACACCATTCTAGCTTTGGCCAGTAAGAGCTCCTTCAGGTGGGGCTTTGTGTCCTTTTAATGTGCCCTTCTTTTTCTTTTTTAAACACTTTTTTCTTTCTGGAACCACGAGGTATTCAGGCTCATCTTGAATCTTCCCTGCTCCAGCCCTGGAATAAATCATTTTTCCAAGGAGCTCTGGTTTCTTCTATAGGAGAATGGTGTTTAGATTAGAAGCCAAGATTTGGGCACTCCATCCATACACACACATCTCTATCTCTGTGTCAATCTGTATATATACTAAGAAACATGAGTTTATACTAATGCCTCAAATTCCAGTCCAACACCAGAAGATAGTTTCCCCATTTTCCTAGTTGAAGCTTCCTTCTCCAAAAGTGAGAGATTCAGTTCTGTTGCCTATAATCTATTTACATATTTACTCACTTCTAATATATACAGTTTCAGAATTACTAACTTATCCCCCATGAGAAACACATTTACGGACTACATTATTGTAGCATTTGAGTACACTTCTATCTTTAGCCCTACAGTATGGAGTCAGATAATAATTTCCAAATGACTGAATTCTTTTCTTCCCTATCGTAATTACATTATCCATTTATAATATGGCTGGGTTCAATTCTTAAGTGTTTGTGTTCCATGTTGGTATCCCCTGCCATCTTGACTGATTCTAATTCTGTTTCTTTTGGGGTATGTGAAGAGTTTGGAAAACACTGCTATGATTCCTTGAGTCAGAGCTATGTGAAAAGATACACTCCCTTCCTTCCTCCCTTTGACACCATTCCCATTCCTCTCTTCTGTCCCTTTCCCATCTACCCACTATAGGTAACCTTCTCTTTAGTTTCTGGTTTATCATTCTTGGGTTTCTTTCACACAAATGAGCAAGTATATGTGTATTTTTTCGCGTCCCCTTCTCTCTTACATGAAAGAGGCATCCTATACTCTTCTGTGCTTTTCTTTTTCACTTAACAGTATGTCCTGGAAATAATTTCATATCAAGTAGAAGTCTCTCTTTCCTTCTCTCCCTTCCTTTTATAGCTAAATACTACTTTGAGCTGTGACTGTGTCCACATTTATTCAACCATTCTCCTATATATGAACATTTAGGTTGTTTCCAAGCTCTGTGCATATGAATATTCACACTGTTGGAGGTATACTTTTAGGGTAAATCCCTCGAGATAGTATTGCCGGGACAAATGGTAAGCCCATATGTAATTTTGATAAGAATTAGCAAATCTCCCTCCAGAAGGATAACCTCAATTTACAGCCCCACCAGCAATGTATAAAAGTGGCCTGCTTCCCCAAAGCCTTGCCAACAGAAAGTCTTATTTTTAAACTGTTTCCAGTCTCATAGGTGAGAAAAGATGTATCAGTGTTGTTTTTATTTGCAGTGTTCTAATTATGAGTGATTTGGGGCATTTTTTCTTAAAGATTTTTTTATAAATTTATTTGAAAGAGAGAGAGCGTGCATATGACCATAGGGTAGACAGAGGGAGACCCCGACATGGGGCTTGATCCCAGGACCCTGAGGTCATAACCCAAGGGCAGACACTGAACTGACTGAGCCACCTAGGTGCCCCAATCCATGGATTTTTAAAAGCTCTTTATACAGTAGGGATATTAGCCCTACTCTCTGCAGTATGTGATGTAAACATTTTTCTCCCAGTTTGTGAATTATCTTTTGACTTTATGGTATTTTTTTTTTACCACGAACAAATTTTGATTTTTTTTTTTTTGCCTCTGGTTTATGAGTCATAGTTGGACAGCTTTTCTCTACACTAATGTTAAAGACAAATTCATTCATGTTTTCTTCTAGGACTCATGCAGTTTTGTTTCTGATATTTAGATTCCTTACCCAATTAGAGTCGGTCCTTATGTACTATACAAAATATGCATCTCATTTAATCTCTTCTCAAATGTCTACTAAGTGTTCCAGGAACCACTCATGAAAAAAAAAAAAAAAAAGAGGGGCACCTGGGTGGCTCAGTGGGTTAAAGCCTCTGCCTTCAGCTCAGGTCATGATCTCACGGTCCTGGGATCGAGCCCCGTATTGTGCTCTCTGCTTGGTGGAGAGCCTGCTTTCCCCTCTGTCTCTGCCTGCCTCTCTTCCTACTTGTGATCTCTCTCTGTGTCACATAAATAAATAAAATATTAAAAAAAAAAAAGAAAAAAGAAAATTCCATCTTTACCCCAGTGATCGGAGAAGGTACCTTTGTTATATACTAAGTTTCCATCTGTGCTGGGGTCTAATTCTAGACTTTCTAGTCCATGTATCTATTTGCCCATTCATTTGCCGGTACCACACTGTTGTAATTATTAAGATTGTATATGTAAGAAATTTAACACCAGCATTGCTTTATTCCTTGGGATTTCCTCCCCCTTGGGCTGTAGGGCGGCTCTCCTCCGTACCTGGGCTCTACATTGTTCCAGTTCTTCTTTTAGGTGAGACTCTCGTTGTTTCCACTCCTCAAATGCACCAGGTCCCGGCTCTTCCTCCTCCTGGCAAAGCATTTCCGCCAGACGCTCATTAAGTTCCCGCAGTTCTTTCTCATTCTGAGAGTTCTTTTGGCTAAGTTCAGAGTTTTCCAAATCCAACTCTTGGTTTTTGGTTTTTAATTCTGAAATCTAATTAAAATTGATAAGTTTTAAAAACGAGTTACCCCATGTGTACTAAAAAACAGATATAGAGACTAACTGGTTTTCCCCCTCTGTAGATAAGGTTTTCTACATATATACGTACACATGTACACACTCCAACCCCCATCCCCATACTAAGAGAACGAATACAGTACTCGTTATTACAAATTCCATCAGTTGGGAAGTGTATGAGGAAGTGAGAGACCTTCGGTTCAGTCTAACTGCAGGGGGATAGCACTGTTCACAGCTGGGTCTGTCTCCCTCCAGACTGCTTTCTGTGTATATACAAAACTCAAATGCACATAGAGGTTTTTCTCCTCTTTAAAACAAAAATAGGAATCATTTCAGATGTTTGGACAACCTTTTTTCCACTTAGTCTCTTGCAGACTTTTATCTTTCTAAGTCAGTGCATTTAGAAACCACCAAATGCTCTGTTTTTTAGTGGCAATAGCATATTCTATGTTTCAGGACATTCCATAACGTATTTATCATTCCCACATTGACAGACATATAGGACAGTTATTATTCTTTTAATTATGAAGAAACAGAATATTCTTTTGAAAAATGATACCATTTTGTATTTAGGACCATTTCCTTAGAAGTGGGACCATTGGTTAGGAGGTCTGCAGACACATCGCTGTTTGGAGAGAGATCCCAAAAGTGTCTTCCTCACAGTGCTACCAACTTATACTTCTCCCCAAAATGTATGAGTACACTGAGTTCTTCACACCCAGTTATCTACCTTTCAACTGGATTTTGCCATTTATTTCTAAGAGTACAGAATATATTTTGGATGTTAAGACCCTGTCTGTTTCAAACACAACCTTAAATGGCCTTTCCCTGCACAATTGCCTGTTGTGAGATTATACAAATTGGGTGCCAAATGGCACAAGCTATCAGAATATACTGTAATTCTATGCAAAGATATACTGATGAACCATTACTCTGTATATGTGAAAATTGTGTCCTTAACTTTCTGGTTTCAATCATGGTGATGAAAGAGGAAGGAGTTAACATTACATGAAAGAATGTGAGGGACAGAGCTAGTATTTCATAGAAATGGTTTCAGAGGTGTCATCTCCCCTTCCCACTGGTTATAAAGCTTATATTAAGCACTCAGAATCTAGAAGTAGTATATATATTATGATATTCACCAAAAAATAGAAACCTAGTTTAGAGTCAGCACGGGGTGAGTTTCCATTCTGGAACTCTGGATTTACAACTTTACTATCATTAGGTACATGCTCTTCCAGTAGCATATCCTATAAGTTTATAAATTACAAATAAGGAAAATTTCAGAGAATCAAGAAACACTGGGAAATACTAAGTATCTCCTTACCTGTTTCTTTAAACTTTCAACCATCTTCTGAACTGCAGCTTTTTCCTGTTTTACAGTTTCTATTTTTTGCCTAAAGGGACAGTGAAAATATAACCTAAGAGTTAGCCTTTAAAAGTTGAAGGAAGCAAAACAGTTTTAGTCCTTGCAAAAATGCCTTAAGAAAATTTAAGTATATGTCTTACCACATTTCTTCCTGCGATCCATTTAATTTCCCTAATTTCAGGTTAGAATTGCTATCTTCTTCATTCAAAGTAGTAATTTCATTTCTCAAAATAGAATTTTCTTCTTGAAGCTTCTCAGATTCATATCTGAATTACAGAGATTTAAAAAAAAAAACAAAACAGTTGTAACAAGGCAGTCATCTGGCATCTTTGGAAAATGCTTTCTAGTAACTTCCAATAAAACAAGTTTTCCATGCCAGTTAGAAAGAGAAGTCTAAATTAGTAGACTCTTAGTAATGGAAGTCAAGCTATGACATATTGATTCATTTCTTTTGGGAAGTTAAGAATTTCACGAAAAGACGTTAGGGAAGTGTCTCTAAAACACTTGAGCATAGAGATAGGAATTGAGACTCTGCCCACCAAAGATGCTAATTTTCTCAGTGGCAAGCATACTGCTTTGAGCAAATAACTTCATTTATCTCAGTTTCAAGTCCTACTTGCTCTGGATGGGAATAAGCCTATTACTTAAGCTTATTAGCTTTAGTTACAGGCCTCAGGTTTCCTAGAGAAAGAAAATTCACTACATAAATCAAAAGACCACACTGAAATATGTACACTCATGTTTACTTTGTCATTTCTTTTCAGCTCATTATATTCTGATTTTTAGAACTTCAAAATGGTCTGAAGAGGAAAAACTACATCCAGAATTACTTTGTTTCATATCAAGATATTTCAGAAACATGTAATATTTTCCAAGTTTTTTTAAAAAAAAAAACAAATTTGTTAGAAGACAACTGCACTCATACTATATAAAGTCAAGTGAGCAGTGGTTCAAATTAGTCTTATTTCTGTCTTTATTTTGAGCACATTTATTAGAATCTGATAGCTCTTCGATAAAATTCTACATTCTACGATAAAATTTTCATTGCTTGGAGAATACCAGCATGTACTTCAATTGCTACCAGTGAAAAACTATATGCCATAAGGCATGACCTTTTCCCTCTGTGAGTACAGGATCGGAGTTCTGACCTTGCCAAGTGAGTTAACAATACACAAAAGGCATTCTCCTAGAACACGTTCCGCCACATGACGAAAATAACACTGAGCCAAAAACCAAACCGAACCACTATCAATCCAAATGAGATGCTAGAGAGGAGTTAAAGACTTGACGTACACTGATGAGGCACACGGTTAAATGGCAAACACTCTCCACTCCAACACGGCAAACGAACTACACGCATCTCCTATGGGGGACAGGAGTGCCTCCTAGGCCGGGTTATTCTACTTGTTAATACGACACAGAAGCAGAAGGAAGTCTACAGTAGTGCTCTCTCCTTGAAGACTAGCGGGTTAGTTTCTCTAGGCAGAGCAAGCAGTGGGAGTTAGATGTGGTGAGGTGCTCTCGGGAGTCCGGGGAGCTTAGAAGGTACATACGTTACCTCAGAAGTTCAACTTTCTGTTGCATCTCACTGCACGTGCTTTGCAAGTCGTGCATCATGGCCTTCAGCTCTTCCTCATTTTCTCCTTGGCAAGGTGTGTCCTTCTGCCTAACTACAGCAGTGACTCGCTCCCTCAACTTCCTGGTCAGCTCCTGCAGCTTCTCCTTCTCCAATTCTAACTCTGCTAGTGTGGCCTGACGCTGCAGGTGTCTGTCTTGAAGGCCTAGGAGAGTGGCATCCTCCTCCTCCGATATGACCGGGCTCTGGATGCGGGGCCTTTCTCGACGTGTCCGGATCGTTCTGCGCAGCCAGGAGATCTCACGGGCCTGTACTCTTTCCAGGAGCTGTGTGTTCTCCTGCTCGAGGTACTGGTTTTCTTGATAATGTTCCTCTATAACATGGTGAATGTCCGTCACCTTCGCCGCACGCTCTTCTGGGTTCTGACGGAGTTCAAGTACCTTCCCCTCTGGCGGGGCTCCCAGGTTAGCAAAGGGGGCCTCCCGGGAGGAGATGCAGTCCCGCCTCAGCCCGGCGCCAGCCTGCAGCTTCTCTAGCTTGCCCCGAAGTCTTAACACCAGGACATGCAGCTCCTGGTTTTCTCTTTTGACCTCCTCGTAGCTCTTCTCCAGGCTAAGGAACGCGTCTGTCACCTCGGCCGCCTTCTGGAGCTCGTCCTGCAGTTTGAACACTTCCGAAGCGAGTTCTTTGTTGCTCTCTAGGGCTTCATCGTAGCGCAGCTCGGTCACTCGCAGCTCCTCCTGGAGGCAGTCATTTTCCCTGCTGGCGTCTTCATACAACAGCTTATACTTGGGGGAGGCCTCGGGGATTCGCTCAAGCATTTTCAGTTTCTTCTTCAGCACACTAACATCAAAGAGCAGGTCCTGTTTCTTTTCGGAGGCTCGACTGCAGTCTGCGCGTAGGATCGTCAGTTGTTCCTTAAGCTGACAAATCTGATTCTGCAGGTCCCATGTCTCAGTCCTGGTCCCTTCGCTATTTTCCAGCTCAGAAAAGCTCCCCATCGATGCCTCAGACTCCTGCATCTTGACCTCCTGTCTCTGAGCAGAGCTCGTCCCTGGACTGCCCAGATCCCGGGTCTCATCGTCCGGGAGGTCACTGAGGACGCACCGTGGGCTTACACCTTCCACCTCTTTCATCTGGTTTTGCAGCAAGAAGGGCTCTGTTCGTTCCACAGAGTTTCCAAATAAGCCAGTCACTGGCTCCTCTGAACAAGAGGACGTTACCGACCCCGGCTCTAATGTTTGCAGCTTCTGTCGCAACCTCGAAATTTCTGCGGCCATTTTCACATTTTCCTTCACTGCTCGCTCGTGAGCTCTCTGCAGGCTTAAGAGGACATCTCCGTTCTCTTCCAACAGCTGCTTTCCTTGCTGGAGCAGGGACATGGTTCCACCTCCGTCCGCCTCCTCCCCTCCTGCTGCCTGGCAGCCAGACTCTCTCCTGGATGAAAGACAGGCCACCTGCTGCATTTCCTTAATTTTTTTCTGAAGCCTGGAGATTTCGGTGCTCATCTCCACCCTTTCTCGGTCTGCTTTCTCACAGGTCACTCTGTGAACACTCTCCATGGCCTGAAGCTTGGACGCCATCTCCTGCCGCTCCCGGTCCCGTTCCGTGGCGAGCTTCTCCAGCTGCTGTCTGGCCAGGGGCTCTGAGGCCCCGGCCCGGCCCGGGACCAGCTCGCCATCCCTCAGCTCTCTTTCCCGACTGCTCTTCAGCTCAAGGATCTGGTCGGACAGGAGGCTCTGCTGACTTGCTGACACGTTTCTGAGATCTTCCAGGTCTTTGAGAAGCTGCTCCCTCTCAACAACCATACTATTCAAATGTTCTTTGTAGGTTTTCTCCAGCATCTCTCTCTCCTGGGTGAGGACCAGAGAGGTTGCTTTCTCTCTTTGGAGAGTCTCCTTCAGCTGCTCCTGGGCTTCTGCGCACTCCTGGGTGAGCTCGTCCTTCTCAAACTCCCACTGGGATCTCTCCTCACGCTGTTGCTCCAGGAGCTCCTTCAGCTGTTGGCAGTAGCGCCCCTCCAGGCTCCGCAGAGCGTTCTCACATCTCTCAGTGACTTTCTGACAATCAGCCTGAAACTGGGCTTCTATCTGACAGGTTCTTCTATTATACTCAGTCTCCATTTTTTCCCTAAATGTAGTCAACATACAGCATTACTGAAACTGCCACCAACTCCAGAAGGAAACAAAACACATTTTCCCATGCACAGAGGAAGCTGCCAGGCAAATAAATTTAAATGCTTTCTAAAAACGGTCTTCACTTTTTCCTACATAACTGATTTCTACAAAGGCAGGATCTCATTTCTGAGGGCTAAGACGGGCAGCCATAATCAATTTATAAGACCTACCTCTCTGTCTGCATTTAGAGGGAAAATTGAGACACGGACTTCCTTGGCATACTCCTGGGTATATTTGTGTGTGGAAAACGTAAACTGATACTTCACATCAATGATCAAATGCATATTAACCTAATCTGTAACTTGGGAAATATATAAAATTCCTTCATTTTAATTAAGTACACACTGGAGGACAGTAGTCCTGTAAACCATACCTATTAACACAATCATTGTTTTTCCTTCTTGTTTAATAAAGCAGCACCCAATGAATCAGAGTATGAAGCATCAAATCCTTCACATGTGCCTGAGATTTCACGTGAGGAAGGGAAGCACAAAGCAGCAATTCATACTTTTGGCAGCAACAGAACTTTACCCAGAATTTAGCTCACAAATAGCATTTCTCAAACACAATAATTATTCTCATCTGGAACCTGAAAGGATACTTGTTGATATAAGAAATATAGTCTTTGAAAAAAACAAAACAGTTCCAATAATCCCAGGATAGGCTTATGTCAAAACAATGACAAAATGGGCTGTGAAACTAAAGAGCCTAGTCAAAGTCACCCTATGTGAATGGAACTTCTGGTGCCCCCAGGGACAGTGCCCCCAGGGACAGTGCCCCAGGTTTCTCCATTTCCCCCTATTTTCTTACCTTCCCTCTTGAAGTTCCCTTTGGTGTCTCTCCAAGAGCTCTTTTCGCAACTCCTCTTTCTCAAGAGTGTGCTTCTCCATCAGGCTTTTAAGCTGCTCCTGGTGAAACTGCTCTAGTTCCTGAGTCAGGCCTCTCACCTTCTCTTCTGTCCAGGCGCCATTTTGAATGAGTCCTTCTCTCTCTCGGTTAAAGCTTTCCTCTGCCTGCTCCAGGTGAGCCTTGAGGTCCAACTCATGTTCCAACCTCAGCTTCTCCTGCAAGTGAGTCTTCTCCTCCTCCCATTTTCTTTGCAGTTGTTTTTTCTCGTCCTCATGTCTGCAGATAGTTGTATCTTGTGCCTCCTTGAGCACCACTGCCTGACCCTGAAGTTCTGCTAGTTCACTTTTAAGGTCACTTATTTGTTTTTCCAAGACATGCACTTCATTCTCATACTTTTGCTTCATGTTCTCTTGCTCCTTTTCATAGGTGACCTTGGTTTCATCTAGCTGCTTTTCATAATGCTGCACCTGAGGTCAAAAAGCAAAACCACCACAGTGTTATTCAACTCAAGGCTTTGGAAAGGTCAAAAAGCAAAACCACCACAGTGTTATTCAACTCAAGGCTTTGGACAGAGGCTGTGGCCACTTTTTGCCTATGAGACATTCTTCAGTTTTCCCATTTTAATGACTTAAAAACATGTCAAATAAGATATATTTAAGTCAGGCATAGTTTGCTTTCCTTTTTAACTTCACTGAATCTTGTTATTTATTAGAGATGTTATTTATTTGAGAGTGTGCACACATGCACATGAGCAGGGCAAGGGGGGGTGGAGCAGAGGGAGAGAATCTCAAGCGGACTCTGCACTGAGTGGGGAGCCTGATGCAGGGCTCCATTCTATGACCTGAGCCGAAATTAAGAGTCTGATGCCCTACAGACTGAGCCACCCAGGTGCCCTGAATTTTATTATTTTCAGAACAACTCTTAAAAAAATGACTAGACTTTCCCATAGATACCATCTGTCTTCCCATGCATCCTGTCCAGCTGTAAATGTAGGGACTTAAAATACTTAATTAAATTCAAGCATTTCTTGAACACCTATCACAGGCACTCTGTGGGCCTTGTGGGGACCCAAAGTGAGATAAGATGTAGCCCTGCCATCCAGAGGAAACCACCCTAGACATGGTTTTGACAAGTACAGAGAAGTATACAACAAGGCAGAATGAAAAATATAAAAGGTCTAGGAAACAGAGATACATTGTAACCTGGAGATCCAAAGACAGAAAAGAAACCACATTTGGTCAAGGGTATTTAGGAATGGGTTCATGCAAGAGGTAGCATCTGATATAAACTCTGAAGGGTAAGGAGACTCTTAAGAGTAGGAAAGAAATAACGTAGTATGTAATAGCATGAACAAGAGAGGACAGTTCAATGGAGAACAGCGAACTCCTGTTTTGACTAGAGAAGAAGGTAAAAGAGAAGACTAAAAGTATAAGTTGAAGCAACACGGTGGAGGGTTTTGGAGGCCAAGATTCAGAACTTGTACCTAAGGCTAGCTATATCAAAGGGCTTTTTTGCTTTTATTAAGATGTTTTGCAACCAGCTAGAAATAATGTATTGGCCTTCAAGTTTCATGCTTGCTAGGTCTGAAGATAATACATTTTGGAGAAACTCTCTCCTAGGAAGAAAAGTCCTCAGGCTCTGCTTATGAAACCATCCTGAGCTATCAGACGCAAGAGGAAATGTATAGAAAGTGATGCTCTATGAGTAAAAAGAATTAAGAACGTCCTTCATGCAAACGCTTGTCAGAGTTCAAAGAAATGTACAGGATAAGAAGGACTTACTTTATCTTCAAGCTCCAGTCTCAAGTGACACAAGTCCCTGTGATGTTGTTCTTTCATCTGTTCAATGACCAGCTCCGCCTCGATGCTCATGTTCAATGGATTGCATTCTTCAGAACTGAGCCCTGAAAACACATGGGATCTGTTGACCCTGTGGCAGGTTCTTTCAGTAACACAACTGGCATCTGAGGAAGGGATGTCCAGCTTAAGGGATAATTTTTAGCCTAAGTTACCACTAATGAGATCTACTAGGAAACCATCAGAACCCAAGAGGCTTCTTGTTTTCAAGCATTAAAAATGAAGGTGAATGGGCAGTACCGTAAGATTCTTTCATGGATAGACCATGTGCCAGACCTTAACAGAATCTATCTTTTTGTGAAGTAGGTGGGTAGGGGTGGAAATTCTTGTTTAAAGATGACCTTCTTAATGAAAATGCCATGGAGTGAAGTAATTCGGTGACACCAACCCTCCTTCTATCCCATCCAACAAATACTACGGGACAAATTAGCAGAGGGGCAATGTGGAAGAAGGCGCCTGGAGGCATTACCTTCATGGGTCAAGATCTCCAATCCCCCACTCAGTTACAGAAGATCGAGTATTATAGTATTGGTTCCCTATGGTGCAAGTGGAACGCCATTTTCAATTATCAGCTCAAATTTCATTAATACAGGGCACCAGTTAGGAACCTAGATATAGGCAGTTTGGGAGAAAAATTCTCAACTCATACATATGGGTTCACTTCCTCAACTGCCCATGATGATGACTGAGAACAACACTGAAATTTGAAGTGAAAATTGGAGGCTGAGGCAGTACACAGACAAAATGATGATGTCTAGGGGCGCCTGGGTGGCTCAGTGGGTTAAGCCGCTGCCTTCGGCTCAGGTCATGATCTCAGGGTCCTGGGATGGAGTCCCACATCGGGCTCTCTGCTCGGCAGGGAGCCTGGTTCCCTCTCTCTCTCTCTCTCTCTCTCTGCCTGCCTCTCCATCGACTTGTGATCTCTCTCTGTCAAATAAATAAATAAAATCTTTTAAAAAAAAAATGACGATGTCTAATACTATGTGGAAATCTCTGAAGGGAGGGGATTCAAAAAGGCTTTTCGTGTGGGGGCCCATAGGCAGATAGGAGAAAGAGCCCATCTGGCACCTGGGATTGACAGTCTTGCCTTGGGGTTTCTTTTCACATAATGTTTCTTTTCAGGTGGCATAGGCCCAATGTGAGAAGTGATACTTGGGGTATAAGCCTCCCCAAGATGGCACAGCTTCATACGCCTATGAGGAGAACCCCCAACACTATGAAGAAAGTCCCAGAAAAGCTTTGAGATGCATCATATGATCAGCTGGGTTCCATCCTCACACTACAGTAAAGCCACTGATCACATACTCAGAACCACAGGAAAGGTCTTCCGCTCTGTCCCAGTCCCCTCCCCAATCCCTTATTTATTCTAGAATGAATAGATAAAAAGAGGAATAAACAAACCTTCTAAGCACCTGTACTTCTCTAGCAGTGGGGAAGACCATAACAGAAGAATTTATTATGAGCCCTTTCTGAAATGCAAACTCAGCACAGGAAGGAGGAAAAGAGCTAATAATGAATGTAGCAGGGCTAACTCTGCCTTTCTACCTCACCACTCAAAATCCTCCTCACAGGCACAGTCAACCAACCTCTTGTTTTACAGAGGCAATGCTGGTATTTAGCACAGCCAGCATAAGAAAACCAAATTCTGGTTTCTGCTTGGCCTATTCTCCAAAACCATAACCATACTGCTGAGGCACTCAATAAAGGGAGGACTCTGCAACAGCTCAGTGTCTGAATTCTAATGCTCACAAGGCCTTAGACTCTCTGAATTGTGGTTAGTTGTTTTTGTTTTGTTTTAAGCAAAACAAATATCCTTGTGGTTTGATTTTTCCATTCTTTTGTTGATACATGTAAAAATCAGATAGAAATATTTTCATAAAGACTTTAAAGACAAATGAAAAAACAGACCACAAGTGAAATAGCTCAAGAAAATAGTACTGCCAGGTTTTGTTTTGTTTTTGTTGGTTGCCAAAGTTGTGCAATTTTACAACAAACATGGCCCTAAAAGCAAAAACTGAAGCCCAGCCTCTGGAAAGATGATGTCGAATGGCTTACCCTGGTCAGACTCCATGCAACCCCCATTAGCATCAAGTTCTTCGGACAGTGAGTTCTTCAAGGGAAGTCTCAACACTTTGCCTTGTGTACGAAATTCTTCCAGCTCAGACTGGAGTTCATCCACTTGGTCTTGTAATACCTTGAGTTTAAAAACCAACACTAGTCTTATATGTGACAGCAAAAGCACAAGCAGCAAAAGACAAAATAAACTGGACATCACCAAACAAAAAACCTTTTGTTTCCAAGGGTATCATGACAGTAAGAAGACCACCCACAGAGTGGCAGAATAGTTTTTGCAAATTATGTGGTCTGATAAGGGACTCGTAGCTATAATATATGAGCCTACAATATATAGTTACTACAACTCAATAATAAAAAGACAATCCATTTAAAAATTAGGCAAAGGATGTCAGATAGATCTTTTTCCGAAAGAGGGATGCTGATAAGCCCTTGAAGAGATACTCAAAGGCTTCGTCATCAGGGAAATGCAAATAAAACACTCAGTAAGGTACCACTTCATAACCCCGAGGGATGGCTCGACTCCAAAAGCGACAGCCAGAAGAACTGTTGGCAAGGATGTGCAGAAACTGGAACACTCATATTGGTGGGAATGTAAAATGGTGCAACCCTCTTGGGAAAAGTTTGGCAGTTCCTCCAAAGGTTAATCATGCAGTGATCTTCTAACCCAGCAATTCCTCTCCTAGCTAGATACCCAAGAGAAATGAAAATCTAGCCACACAAAAACTTACATACAGATATTCACAGCGGCATTATTCATAACAGACTAACCCCAATGTTCATCAACTAATGAATGGGTAAATAAAACGTGTGTAACCATATAAGGGACTAGAACGCAGCAATAAAAGGAAGGAAGGGCTGATGCATGCTACAATAAGGATGGGTCATGACAACATTATGGTTAAGTGAAGGAGGCCAGCCACTACCGACCATGTATTATATGATTCCATTTACATGAAATGTAGATTATTATTTGCCTAGGGAGAGATTATAGCTAAGTGGAGTGGGAGTTTCTTTTTGGGGTGATGAAAATATTCTAACCTTGATTATGACAATGATTGTATAATTCTATGAATATACTAAAAGATACTGAACTGTACACCTTACATGGATGAATTGAATGGGTGGATGGTATATAAATCTATTAAAGAAACCCTTAGTGAATTTGGGGATTTGGGGGAGATAGAGATGACAGATTTTACTAAAGAAATCATAACTTTGAAGATCTATAAGGAAAATACCTCTCTTTGATTAGAGCCTAGAGTCAAAACTTAATTGTAAAAGTGGCACTAATGTTTCATTTCTTCTTTCAAAATGTGCACATGTATTTCCGGGGAAGGCAGCCCATGAGCGCCCTTATAAGGATGTGATTGTTTTCCTTGTTTCTGCATGAGTACAATTTTCATCTAAAGTAGTTATTAGAACTGTTATATTTACCCTTGTTAAGAGCCACAAGTGTTTGTGATTTAAGGGAAAAAAAAATCCCAAATTCCTAAACTTAGGAGAGTTACTTAAAAAAAAAAAATCAAAGATTCTTATTATTTATAAGGATGTTTTTGTCTTTTCTGGTAGGACTGTATAAGGATTTATTGGCTGAAGACTTGAGTGGTTTTGCTTCATTTGCATTTTGTAAATAAAATAAGGAATGTATTCAGAAAAAAAACCCCAAAAACCACAGGACAAAGCAAATTATATCTGATTAGGTCTGTGGTGTTTCATTAAGTAAGGCTCATTTTGGATAAGTCCATCAACGTGACCATATATTTCTCCACTTGGAATGAAATGATATTCTCCTCTAAGCACTAGCAATTTCTGACCTAGATAAAACAGACTTAAATGCAGTTTGCATGATTTCCTAATATTTTTGGGATACAGCTAACGTTTGGGTTAAGTGCTTCCTAGATCCAGGCTCTGTTCTAAGCACTTCACAAATATTCACCCATTGACTCTTCACAACAAGCTACTGAGCGGGTACCCTCATGTTTCCCGTCTTACCAATGAGGAATTGAGGCACCCACAGATTATTAAGTGACCTGCCTATGGTCACTAGTAAATGGTGACATGGGCCTTGAACCCCGGCCCTCCTGCACCTGTTGGGTTCTCCTTAGTCACTCACCCTGCACTGCTGCTCATATTCGTTTCTCATCTGGGTCAGCCTCTCCTCTTGCAGAAAGAATTCAGCACTGCTGGGATCAAGGTCACCAAACTAGAAACAGAGAAAGGGCATGGTTTTCATTTTCCCCAAGTATCTCTCTTGGACCTTTAACCCACCAAAAGCCTCAGATCCTGGTGTTCACCCAGAGGATGGTCTCTTGACCCAGAGGATGGTCTCTTGAGTATGAAAGGAATGTGATATTTAAGCAGAACATTACCAACTGCATGATGGGAAGAAAATACTAGACAGATGTGTTCAGCAAGGGCAGGGATCACGTCTCAGCGCTAGGCAGTATTTTCCCTCGTATCCAAGCTCTGAAATTATATCCCTGCCAAACCTACGGCCTCCTTGAGCCATCAAAATACTTCTCTACTAGAAATTTCCTTGGGGGCGTTGCTTCTGCACTTTTGAGTAAACTACATTTTGGGCTGCGTGTCAGGAGATCAAATTTAAACAGATTTACCTTTTCGGCTAGCACGTTTTCCAAATTTCGCTGGAGTTTGTTTGTCAGATTCTCATACTCTGCCAACTTTTCTGCATTTTCCAGAAGCTCATTTTCTAGACGACTGTTCTCCTGAAGAAATATGGAGAAATTAAATGGGCACAGAATTAAAAATAAGCAAAGTGTCGAATCTTTTGGGAGGATGCATAAATTAATTTGTGCTCTAGATTGAATTTGTTCATCTTGAAAGTTTCAGTAGATTAGAGAGGACAAAAGTAAATATAAAACACTGATATTTATCTTTTTTTTTTAAAGATTTTATTTATTTATTTGACAGAGAGAGATCACAAGTACGCAGTAGGCAGAGAGGCAGGCAGAGAGAGAGGAGGAAGCAGGCTTCCCGCTGAGCAGAGAGCCTGATGCGGGGCTCGATCCCAGGACCCTGGGATCATGACCTGAGCCGAAGGCAGAGGCTTAACCCACTGAGCCACCCAGGCGCCCCTGATATTTATCTTATAACCCAAAAATCTACCTCCTCTTTCTTTGACCTTACAGAACGATGCTGTCGAATATGGTAGTGACTAGCAGTCACATGTGGACTTGAAATGTGGTTATATGAGATACACTCTAAGTGTGTAAAATACTCACCGGACTTTGAGGAGTTAGTGCAAAAATGCAAAATGGCTTAATAATACCTTTTATATCTTGATTATGTGTCAAAGTAATGTTTTGGAGATACTGGATTAAATAAAAATAATTCAGGATTAAATTCACCTGTTTCAATGTGGCCATTTGAAAATTTGAAGTTCCATATTTGGCTTGCATTGTATTTCTATGGGCTAGTGTTGCAATAGAGTATTTATTGACATGAAAAACATTCTCAATATATTGTCAAAATTGGTAGCAGGATATCTTGTTCATCTGATAGCAAAAAAGAACTCAGAAAAGTTTAAAAGGAGAATAATGAACATTGCTTTTATTTACTGATGATATAGTTTGATTTATATTTATAATTTTATTTTGGCTTAAAGATATAAAAGTTACACATAAAGATTTTTCATTACTTGTATGTTTAAATTATTATAATACAATAATACATCAACTGATGTTATAAAAGATTTTTTTTAACCTGTATGTATAATAATTGTTAGAGAGATTTCTAGTCACACTTGCTAAAAATAAATAAATAAATAAATAAATAAAACCTCCCAGACGTGCATTTTGACATATGTTCTGTTCCAGTGTTAAAGGCTGATTGGAAGAACATTATTTTCAGAGTATATTTTGCCAAAAGAATATAAAGCCAGTATATTTTTAATACATTCTTGTTCACACCCTCACATAGCAATATGGAATAAAAAAAGAATGTGCTTGAAGTTTTTTTTTTCCTTAAAAAAAAAAAATCACCTTCTCTCAAAATGCCAGTTCTAAAACTCTAATCTTTCAAAGTATGTCTAAATTTAGATGTCAAAACAGTTAGGAGTGATCTCTGTGTATCAGGCCTGTGCTGGTCCTCTGGAAACTAACAAGTCAGATTCTGTTACTGACCACAAGGAAAACACAGTCTGGACCGTGGGGAGGGAGACAGATATAATACAATCATCTACGATGCCTTATCTTCTGGCAAGAAAAAAGCAAGCATCATGGGAATGAAAAAGTCATGCAGTCGGCCATGTTGGAAAAAGCAGTGAAGGAGCCTAAAAGCCCACTGAGGAACCGAGACAGGTGAGGGCAGGTGGGGGCCTACTGGCAGGATGTGCAGCTGGAAAAGCAGGAGGCCAGGCTCCCTTCCAGGGGCCTTCAGTGCTACCAGGCTGCACCTTAAGGGTAACAGCATGTTCTTTAGTCAGTTCTTAAGTGAGGTAACTCTGGTGGCCGTATGGGGGTTGGGTAGATGGAGAAAAGGTGCACAGAGGTCAGCTGAGAAATTCTGACGAATTTGAACCTGTGCAGAGGCTGCAGACATGAAGAGGAAGGGGATAAATCTGAGAGACCGATGAATGAGGACGACTGAGGATCTTAGCTTCTGTGACAACACATGGTAATGATGGAGACCAAGGAGGAAATTCCGAAAAGGAACCAATTTGATGGTGAGAGTGGGAGAATTCACTCAGTTTTTGATGTGTGGAGTTTCAGGAACAATATTTCATATTCTATGTATATTTATTACCTTACAAACGCCACATATTTAAATATGCTCTGAGGTAGACATCACAATGACGCCATTTTGGGGCATCAGGAAACAGGTTGGGATAATGTGACCAAACTTTTCCAGTAAGTAGTGGTATCCAGAATGGAACTCGGAAGTCTGAGTCCACAGCCAACCCCCTTTAGACTACACTGTACCATATCAGAGTCCAATAAAGAGAAAGATTGCTTCTTCTCCTGAGACACAGGAAAGGAGAGGAGGATGTATAAGGCAATAGCCATATTTGGAAGCAAAGAAACAAAACTGTTGAGCTGTGTGTGGCAGGAGACAATACTATCTGCTCTGACCTGGGGTAGGAGACAGGGAAGGGAGAGGGCATTGACCAGGTGGAAGGGGGAAGAACAAGATACACTAATCAACACTGTCGGCAAACCAGAAGCCTGGCTCCTTCTGAAATCTGGATCCCAGCAGGGGCTTGGCCATGTCCGGGTCATGACCAGCAGGGCAAACTTCCAGGAATCCTGGGACTCAGTCATGTACAGACCCACCCTCTTATAGAGCCCTAGTTTTCCGGCAGTATCCCCAGCAGGGACATAGGCCAGAGACCTTCCTAGGAGGATTACCTTTAAAGAGAGAGCAAGGCGGTCCCGGATGTAGTTCTCTTCTGTTTTTGCTTTTTCGATTTCCTGCTCAAGTTCCAAACGCTGCTTGCCCACCTGCTGCAGGATCTGTTCTCTCTCCTTCCGGAGTTCATTCTTTAAGGCTGCTATCCGTTCCTTATACTCTTCATCCAGTTTCCTGTGAGAAGGGAAGACCAACGAGCTGCCATCCAATCCCTCGGAGGGCCTCTGCAGATCCACCAAAAATGGAAACACAGGGTCACAGAGATGGGAACCTCCTTAAAGGATCTAACATGCCCTGCTTTCCTCTAGGCTTGACTACACCTACATTGCCCCAGCCCAGGTGTGGCCATGCAGGTGGGCAGGCTGAGTCCCACCTCGAAAGGCCAGGGTGGCAGGAGGGAGGGCTGTGGCCCTACTGGTCACACCTGAGGTTGTACTCATTCCGCCGCTCTATGGCTGCATGGTGATCGTCCACCTCTGAAGCCATGAGAGTCTTGAGCTTCTCAGCCTTGTCCAGATCTGACCGTAGCTTCTCCTTTTCTCTGACCACTTGGTCAACCCGCTCCCTAGAAGGAGAAAGAG
Organism: Mustela nigripes; assembly: GCF_022355385.1. Lineage (NCBI taxonomy): Eukaryota > Metazoa > Chordata > Mammalia > Carnivora > Mustelidae > Mustela > Mustela nigripes. Next base: position 97,765,626 of record NC_081569.1, read on the forward strand.
AACAAGTTCAAGAGAAACTGTCTTGAAGCAACAAGGAGACCCAGAAAGGTTCTCATCTGGCTTGCTTCGACACAAAGCCAAAACCAAGACAACCCAAACCCTTCCAAAACAGAAAGACATTTCCACGACCCCCTTCAAAAGCCTAACGCAAATCTAAGTGCTACCTGGTTTCCACAGTAGTGAGGTGCGAGGACTTGAGCCACATGTGTGCACAGAATGTGTCCCGGGCATCTAAAGGACGTGTGGCTCGAGTGGGAAAGGGAATGGGGCAGGTGAACCTTCTACTCAACTCACAGCAAATGCCGGATCTCAGCCTTAAAGCTGGCCAGAGCTGCCTGGTGGATACCATTTTTGGTGACCAGAAGTTCATTTTCAAGAGCCAGTGTCAATTCTGTCAGGTTGACATTTCCATCAAGGCTAAAATCCAAGGCCTAGAAATCACAAGTTGAAGATGATTACAGGTTCTGTCCTCTAAAGTAGAAGCAGGGGAGGGCATACACACTCAGAGAAGTAGACTGTATAGTCAAGAAGCTGGATAATTACGTCTCTTTAATGACTGCTTAGGGACCATCTTCATCTAAGTTCCCTCTGAAGAAAAAATAACGTACTTATTTGCATGTTTAAAAAAATACTATCTGGCACTGTAAATAAATACAACAATATGAATCTAATCTTTATCAACCAGAGATCCGTTAAAAAGCATTGCACTTCTCAATAGTTTAGGATTTATGAACATGGAAAGTAGTTAGCAACAGACTCCTGGTCACACGGGGTAAGATCTTATCTCTGAGATCTTATGAAAAGATCTCAAGAAATCATTAAGGAGAAATCAAATCAAATCAGTTTCAAAAGTTTTGGAATTTTCAATCCTTCCCCAATTTGTCCTATTTGCCCCATGTTAGCTGCCATACCTTAAGGATCTCCTGGCTGTTCTCAATGCCCTCTTCCTGCCAGGAGTCGAGTATCTTCTCCACCGACGCATAGCCCATCCCATCATCCAGGCAGGAGAAGACCCGAAACCCAATGGTACTTGTCATCACCGATGGGGTTGTGGTGCGTCGGCCACTCTCATCGAAGGACTGGAAGAAGAAAGAGACTTAAGCCAGATGCTGACCCAAACTGGACAGTCCTGACCACAATGAGCAGGAGACATGTCTCTCTAACACTACTAGAAAAACAAGTCATACAGCCCCTTTGATCTTTCTTTCCCAAGTGAGTCAAGAATGCAAAGCTTATCAAGAACAGTCCATCTGGTAGCGAGTCCCTCAACATAGAAGTGTCTGCTTAACACCAGGTTTCTTCTGATCCACAGCTAACATTAAGGAGCCTAATTAGTGGCTTCCCGCTCTGTAATTTATGGTCACTTTTCAAACCCAACTTTTCCTTCCCGGTGGTTTAGTCTGTCTTCTTCTTTGGCTTCTTTCTCTTCCTCCTCCTCCTTCTTTAGACAACAGGTTAATTCATTAGAAATGATTCAAATGGGTTCTAACTTCTACCCACAGAGAAACCACTTCCTATTGCTTTTCTTACCTGCATGGAGAGGTGCCTTTTCAACTGTCTGTAGGGAGTAGACGCTGATGGTGTGAGGGATTTTCCATTTTTGAAAAGGCCATAGAAAAAATCTTCTACACTCATTGTACCGTCAGGATCAAGATTATGGAAGACTTCCTCAAGCATCTAGAAAACAGTAACCACTTACTTTCAATATTTCCCTGAAAATAACACAAGACCAAAGTACATCTGTGGTCAGTAGAACTGGTGCACCACTGTTGACCCTAGAGCTCCAGGAATAGAACATGTCCCTTTATTCTCATTTCACTGAATTTATTTTCCTTTTCAGTAATATGTCCTTCCTCCTCCACTTCCTTCTCCAAGTAAATGTCCATTTTCATAATCTTATGCAATTTAACAATTACCTGTTTTTTCTTTTATTCGTACTCTTCAAATGGGTCGTCTGTAAAGTTGCTATACATTAGTCTATGGATTAAAAAATTACTTAAAAAAATATAAAGGTCTAGCTTCCCAGTGTTGTAATAAAAGAAATAAGCTTGGATTGGGGGCAGCTGGGTGGCAGAGTCGGTTAAGCATCAGACTCTTGATTTCAGCTCAGGTCATGACTTCAGGGTCATGAGATGGAGCCCCAAGGCCAGCCTCATACTGGGCATGGAATCTGCTTAAGAGTCTCTCTCTCCCTCTGCCTCTCCCCAACCTCTCTAAAAAAAATTAAAAAATTTGTTTTTTTTTTTGACAATCATTAAGCCATTATATTGTGGTGACTCTACATGATATTTTGCTTATACTGAATTTTTGAAATTGGTATATTAGCACAGCAGAATTTGGTCTGGGACAGACTGCAATGATCTAAGAGTTTGGGTCTGAAACCCAGGACCTGGGATTTAGAGCACTACTTGGACAGCAATGCATGTTTTGGGTTTTTATTTAATGCTTTAGCGCAGGAGAAATAAGATCAGCTGAGATGGATTTGTGTGTGTTCAACAGAAGGATCCAAAAGATGTAAAGAGAAGGGAATTTTGTCTGGCTATTTTGTACCCTCTAACAATAACCAAGTGGTCCTCATCATGTAACCGGGGAAGGAAAAACCAGACTATAGTCCCTTCCAGAGGCTTGCCTAGGAGGTGGTTTGTGCCCTAGCTAAACAGAAGAATATAAAGGGATGAATAAAGCAGCATGAGTCACTGACACCACGAAACGGGGAGGAAAGGCAATGACCTCCTTTTTCCTGACAGCTGGATTCCTCTTTACTTTGGGGGCTAAGATTTTTCTATACAGAAACATCTCCATTGTACAAATCACCTAACGATCTTGTTAAAATGCAGATTCTGCTATCACGGGGCTGATATAAATCTGGGGGCAGGGGCTCCAGATTCTGCATCTCTGACAAGCTCTCAGGTGATGTCCATGTTGCTGAGTGGCAAGGGAACCGATAAAAAGCAGCAGAAATACTCTTGAGGCAGTAGAGTCTGCAACCGGGTCCATTCTAACAAAGGTCTCTTTGTGACACATCTTCAAATTTTGAATATTCATTTCACCAGTCTGGACTATTGCTAGGGTTTGTCGTCTCATAACTGTTAATTTTATTATTTGTGGAAGTGCCTGAGGCATTTATCTCAAATGCTTCTTTCCAAGTCACATCCAATAGGAAACATCTGTTTCTATTCTTTTTTTTTAAATACCACTTCCTCTGGAGAGGTCTCTGAAACAAGAAACCATTCTTTTCTTTTCTTTCTTTCTTTCTTTTTTTTAAAGAAACCATTCTAAAGAGTGGAAATCTCTGGAAGAAGAACAGTTCCTAAGAGAGAATTAAATGGTAAAACCAATGGAAAAGTATTTGGGGTGAGATTCTGAGGTTACTAAGATCTCTTAGCATATCTGTCTCATTCTTACTGACCAAAAGACCACTTTCTTGGAGGTCTACCAAGCCTGAAGTCACAGTAAATCCAGGTGTGCTGACCAAAGTTTAAGCATGATTTTGACTCCAACCTTAGCTCCACACTGCTTGGTCTTGTGACCTCGGCTAAGCCTATGCATAGTTTCCAAAATGCCTAAAAACCCATTGCCTCATCCCTTCAAAATGGCAGAGCAAGTGAGTCCCACTAGGAATTGCACACAGCAGAGCGGACAAGTGGCAAAGAGATGCCTTTGGACTCTGGAGAAAGCAGGGTTGGGCTGAACAGAATGCAAGGCAAATGGGCATCAACAGGGGTACCCCCCCGGGCCCTGGGCAGGAGCCAAATCTAGAACTCTGAGGACATTCTTACTCCTCATGACACACCAGCCGGGTCTCAGATGTTTGATTTCCCAATGTGTCAGTTGGGAAATGATGCACCAGATTAGGGTTAACAGACCCAAATACCCAGAGAGGCCAGGGAGGTGAGGTAGATAGATGAGGCTGGGTGGTCTTCAGATATCACAGAGTGGCACCATTTAAAGCGGGAACTGAGCACATGAGCACAAGCCCTGTCCAAAGGAGCTAGCCAGTCGCCTCCCACTGCTAGCAGAATGGAGTCAAATACTCTGGTTCTTAGAAAAATCTCCTAATTAAAAAAAAAAAAAAAAAAAAAAAGTATAGCAAAAGTTCAGTTTTAAACATTTGGCAGGCCTAAGGAGAAAACCAAAAGCCCCCAAAATTTGGGCCATATTTGGCATCTAGGGCCATAATTTGCCATTCCTGCCCTAGAGTTGTCCTTGCTTCTGGAAAGCAGGGTACATGAGATAGGCAATGTAGTTCCCCTTCAGGGTAACAAGCAGCAGGGACATCACTTTCTTTATCTATAAAACGAGGAGAGAACTAAATCCATAATTGCTTTCAGTCATGAAATCCCATGATCCCAAGTTGCAGGGTGATGAGATCATCTTGAATTTTCGGCTCCTCTGTGGTCTAGAGCCAGTCGTATGAAGTACTATAGTATTTCATGATTTTTTTTTTTTTTTTTTTTTTTTGGCGGGGAAGACATTAAGTAAAAGCTATATTCAATGAGCAATCTTTTACTCATTCTCGATCAGAGGAAAATAACCAGCTGTGCTACTTCTCTTCCTGGGCTTTGGAAACTCCACCATGGAAGAAAATGCAACTCCCCGCAAATGGCTACAGATTATCCCAAGAATTGCTCTTAGAGAAATAATCCAAGTGTGTGCAATATTTCTTGGCAAAACTGCCCAAGGCTCTGCATACTGCGCTGGTTTACAGTATGGAGGATGAATTTAATTTTATGATTCAACAACCAACCCTGAAAAATAAAGGACCACTGAGCCATTAAGAAGGTAGTCAAAGGGGGGCGCCTGGGTGGCTCAGTGGGTTAAGCCACTGCCTTCGGCTCAGGTCATGATCTCAGGGTCCTGGGATCGAGTCCCATATCGGGCTCTCTGCTCAGCAGAGGGCCTGCTTCCCTTCCTCTCTCTGTGATCTCTTCCCTTCCTCTCTCCTACTGTGATCTCTCTCTGTCAGATAAATAAATAAAAAATCTTAAAAAAAAAAAAAAAAAGAAGGTAGTCAAAGGGCACAGAACAGTCACACATTCTAGGGAGAAGCAGGGAAAAGGCTTTTCTGCAAATTCAGCTATTTGGTGGCTTTTGATGATGAATATCTTTCTGGCTTAGGAAAATAATACCACGTAGCCCCCGCGCAAGCAGAAAGTATGGTTTGAAACATCATTATAACCCAAGACTTCCCCAACTATAACTGCAGCCCTAACCTCTGAGTCCCTCCTTGTTTTCAACTCTTGGAAAAACACATCTTAGAATTACTTCTCTTCTCATGTTTCACGGCCATTCAAGTATGCAGTCCTGGCCATTCCCCTCTTCATTCTTCAGAAAAGATAAAACTCAGAATCTCAGCAAGCAGGAGTCTTTGGGTTTCCTTCAAGATTCTTCTGTGTCCCTTCAAAACTACCAACCTACCCTTTTCCATTTCTTCATGACCAGAAAAGTGTGATGGCTCCCGGCTGGGCCCCTCGCACAGGCCGTTCTGACACCAATATGCCCCACAAGGAAAGCTCAGACCCACCTCAGTATCCAAGTTTGTCCTACTGAAGAACCCATGGTTGATACGGAGATCTCTCCAAAAACCTAAACTCATCAGCCTGGCTTTTGAAATAAACACTCAGCCAGCTCCCATTCTCTCAACTCCCTGTGTCATCCGGCCTCGGAGTCTTTCCCATGTTTTGCTCAGTGAAAGCTACTTCAACAAATACATTTGACATGGTGGCTGCACTGAGGTCATGGCTGATAATGATGTGGGGTAACACGCTTAGCACAGTGAAGGGCACATCGTGTGTGCCCAGGAGGTGTCAGCTATTGTCAGGGTTGGTCCTCCCCCCGCCATTCCCCATAACACAACATGAGCTTCTCCAGAAAGAATCTTCATGGCTTACTTCCTAGGAGAAAAAAGAGACTAGAGTCTCCGTAACATGCTGCAGGAAGCCAAAACACGGCTGTTCCTAGCCTGTGGCCTGTCTAGATTTTATCATGATTATTATTCCTGAATGAAAACATGGCTCAAGGCTTACCTCTCCATCCACATTCTGCAGACCGTACTGCTCACAGATGGAGACCAGCTTCTTTCGGTTCAGGTGGCCATCACGGGTGATCCCCAAGTCTTCACAAACTTCCTGTAGTTTCTCTTCTATCCAGTCTTGGGGAGCGGAAGACCCACTTTGTGAGGCATTCAAGTCATCTGGGTTCCAAAATCTTAACTGACCTGAAATAAAAACATCTATTGTGCTGTCCGCAAAGGAAGTGCAAGGAGAGCAAGCCTATCCTCAAAGAGAATTGTGTTTTGTAAAAGTCGGTATTACAGGAACGAGACTATTGATGCTGGTCCCATTTTGATATGAATGTGCAGCTCAAATGAAATGGAACCACGGGTTCTTGGGCTGCAACTAGAGCCAAGAGGCACCTTCTTCTACACCACGCAAGAAACACCTCTCGCACAGGCATACAAAGGTTCTAGGTTTGTTTTCTTCCAACTGAAAGCATGCACAGGCTTCAGGCTTTGGTGTGATTGGAAGAGAAGGCTAGCTGAGAACCAGTCCAAAGAGACTTCTATGCCCTGCCCCAACTATAGCTGCCAGACGTCACTATCGCCACTCCTTCGAGTCCAAGCATGAGAACTGCTTTTACTGAGAAGGAAATGATTTCATGATAAATATCAAAACATAATCATTAAAAGTCTCAGGATTAGCCTCTTTCTAAATCTTTACACCTTTAGATATTCTGCCCTACAAACCCACTTGAAAGAGTACATGGGTGTAAAATGCAAGTGACTCATCATCTAAACATTAGGGATAGAGTTTATTTGAGCACTTAAGGGTCAGACTTCCCATTTAAAAATCAAAATGTATTTATCCTCTATTAAAAGTTCTCACTTCAAGTTAAATTTTTCACTTGCGCGTTTGAGATTTATGAAGTCGTTACTGAACCATGAGATAATTACTGGCACAATTTTGTGTGCCTGGAAGAACCTTATGAGGCTGAGAAGTGCATTTAGTGCTACCCTTACTATTTATTGAAGAAATTAAGCTCCTTACTGCTGTGTCTTTCCAGTTTAGACACAGTAATTACACTTAAGTGGAGCTTCACCAGGGTAGGCTGTGAAGGGGGGGGTTGCGCGGGAACGGGGAAGTTCTGTTTGCTGAACCACAGTGCCATCTGCTGGCCATGGAAGCCCAACAGGCTTTGCAGCGGCTTCAAACCATGGGAAACTTGTCAATGAGTGTGTTTTAAAAGGGCTCTATTTAGTTTTAGGACTGCCCATAGATTAATTTGAAAGTTTGTATGAGACAGTAATTGACCCATAAGTAAAATCCCACATCTTAGTTGCCATAGCTTGCATGAGGTTAAAGGCTAGGGTTTTAAAACTATGAACGTTCCCCTGGAAATGAGGTTGTTCTCATGAACGTTGTTCTTAAGGTTACTTCGCAGCTGGCCTCCAGCCTAGGAGTAGCTGTTGGGAAGAAGGCTGGGAGATGCAGGAAGTGGGGGGTGGAGAGTGCCCTGTGATGGGCAGAGCCGGACACACACTCAGTTCCTACCTTCTGCTTCATACTCCTCACTGCGTTGTGTCTTCCAGTGCTAGAGAAGGTGAGAGAAGATTAGCGTGTTTTAGTACATATTCAGTTTTTCCAAGATCAGAGCACTTTCTGGTTCTGGAATCATCAGCTGGGTGAGTCTCATGACTCAGAACCCTCCAGGTAGGCTCTTTGGAGTCAACCCGCCAATCCAGAAGAGACTCCTAAAAAACACCAGGTAGCAGCCTGCTCTATTTCACTAGGGATTTGCCTTTCACATGTGCAAACTGACTCATTCAACAGCAAAACCTAGCACAGCCAATAAAACCAAGCCAAAGCAAATACTCAGAATCCGTCAACCAACAAAAAATTCATACCACGCATTTATGAATTTGTTCTTCAATGTGTACTGGGTGTGAGGTATTATGGTACATCTTCAGAATATAACTATGAACAGAACAAACACATTTCTTGCCTCGAGAAGTTCATATGCTAATGAAGACATGCAGACAAGAACACAGAAACTACAATACTGTAGCATATGCAGTGTTATGATGGGGAAATTCAAAATGTTATGAAGGTACCTCAATGGGATCCTCCAGACTCAGGAAATCAGGGTAGACTTCCTGAAAGAGGTAACATCTGAACTGAGACCTGAAGGGTGAGCTGAAGACAGCCAACTGAAAAGGAACGGACAGCCACTATTTGCTGAAGCACAGAGGCAAGAATGAGCCTAATGTGTCCATGACTCAGTGAGGAAGGAGACAGAGATGCAACCCAAAACAGGTAGGCCAGAAAGCTCAAGTTAAATAAAATCTATGTTACTGGTAAAGTGCATAAGAAGCCATGAAAATTACCTGAACTGGACCAGTTTGCTGGACTACCGTGCTGTGTTACTACTGGGTCTTTTTCAAGGGCACGAAGCAGAACCCGACTCCAGCCTTTGCTCCACCGACCAAGCACAGCACAGGTCTACTTCCAGTCAGTGGCAACAAGGAGGTCCGCAGTAGCTTTTGGCTAGCCAGCAAGCTGCCTAATCACTCCTGCGGGGAGGTTCTACAACCATTGCAGGAAACCCTGTTGAGAAGGGGGTATTCCCCCTTTCAAAAGGGGCTGCTGTCTCAGCAGAGATCCAACTTGATGAATGAAGCTGCCTTTGATTACAAATACTCAGCCTTTCTCTGTGATGGCTGAACTACACAAATCGATATGATTTCCTGGGATCCTAAAGAAACTCAACAAGAGAATTCATCTTGTTAACTCCAATTTGCAAGAGCTTGGATCCCTCACAGCAAACAGTGTGCCACCCAAAATTCTAAGCCGGAATGTTGACTTTCAGTATCTCATTCAAGCGGAGATGAGTTGAGGTCATCTACTTTCTTCCTCCCCATACTCATTTACACTGGTCCTCTCCAGTGAACTAAAGGATAGATGTCTACCAGGGTTTCACAATTCCATATTTTAGTTAGAGACTGAAGCTAGCACCAGAACGTTCCCTCAGTTCTGCCACACTATACCGAAACCCAAGCTGGCAATGCTGGGAGGGGTCATTCTCACCGTGAAGAACATGTCACAAGACCGTGACTCGAAATGCGGAAATGTACTACACGTCCTTCAGATTATAACTGCAAGTCGCTAATACACATGGTAGTTATGGAAACAAAATTAGGGGACAGTGTGACTTTTGCTTGTCTGTGATTACAATTTTAGCAGTCCACATTTCCTCATAAAGACACACTGCTGACCCAGTGGAGGGAGGAGGCAAAGTGGGGGTGGGGAAGGAGCAGAATTTAACTGTTGTCATAGGAAATGATTTAAGTCAATAAAGCTCCACTAATAAAAGCAGCCTGCCTCTCTGTCCCGGCATATTTATTTCCTCACCCACAGAGCAAAGAATTAAATTCTTCTACTACTTTGGCACCCCACATTGTGAAAATGTATCATTCGGCATGTCAGTTGGAAGCACCCTAACACAAATCCACCTGAAACAAATAAAATGGGTTTCTATAATCTAAGAACCATCACGCAAAATAATAAAACCTACCAAAATCATGAGCAGGGAACAATTTTTTAACAGCACAAACGGACAGAAAAGTAACACAATTTATATCATCACTGGACCCAACAAGCAAGGGAGCCCCCACTAGGATACACAGTTGGGAAAATGCAAACATACACCTTCAAAAAAAACCCTTAGTAACAATCCCTAACATAATGAGGTGCGTATAGTGACAGAAAGATTTATTTCACATTTGCTCACTTCTCAATTCATTTTAAAATAGGAGGCACTTCGTTGAGAGGTGCGAGAGGCTCCAATCTGCAGAGAGGCACGTGACTCTATGGGCCTGGATGCGTGTATCTGAGTCACTTCTCAGAACAGTATTCCCGGTATTGCCCTCCTTCCCTGATTCTTCCTCCTAACTAGTAAGCGTGTGGGGACATGGGAGCCAGACTGCCTTACCTACTGAATTTGGCCTGGACACATTTATGAATTGCTTTTGCCTCAGTTTCTCCATCAACAAAATGGGAATAAAGTAGTACATAGTTCACAGAGTTGGGTAGAATGCTTAGAATTGTGCTTGGCACATAACAAGCATGATAAGACCTTACTTTTATGGGGCATGTGTTTATGCAGAACTTATTACATTTATTTTTGCAGATTTTATTTTTATTACCATGTTTTAAACTTAAGGCGTTAAGTTGGGTGGCCCTGGGTCAGTATCAGTTATTCATATAAATTTATAAGAAAAATGCCAAGTCTGGCAGATATGCAAAGAATACAGACAGGCAACACAGTTAAACAAATATGGGGAGGGGCGCCTGGGTGGCTCAGAGGGTTAAGCCTCTGCCTTCGGCTCAGGTCATGATCTCAGGGTCCTGGGATCGAGTTCCACATCGGGCTCTTGCTCAGCAGAGAGCCTGCTTCCTCCTCTCTTTCTCTGCCTGCCTCTCTACCTGCTTGTGATCTCTGTCTGTCAAATAAATAGATAAAATCTTAAAAAAAAAAAAAAAACCAAATATGGGGAAAGACTCATTTCAACAGCAAAGTATAAATTAAAACCAAGGAATCACTTTGTGCCCATTAAATTAGTAGTATTTAAGACAAGAGTCCTATTACCATCAAGGTTATGATTTATTTAAAATAGGCCTGTTTAAATGTTACTGGTAGCAATGTGTATGGACATTAGCTTTTAGTAAAGAAAATTGCTTCATGTTTGAAAGCCATAAAGATGTTCATACTCTCCGCCCAGTAATTTCATGATTTCTAACGATAGTAAAATCAAAGGAAAAATGCATATTCATAGACATGTACATTTAGCACTTTTTATAAGAGTACCGAACACAATTTAAACTTTGAACAATGGAGCACAAAGTACAATTATACATCATAATATAGTCATTAAAAGTATAATTACAAAACCATAGAGGAGATGGAAAAATGTTCTCTACACTACAACTGCTGCTGGCAAAAATATTTATACAATTAGACAAAGACTGGAAGGAAACAGACATAATCAGAATGGATGCATTTGGTTGAGGGAATGTGGCAAACAATTATATTTCCTTTGCTACTCTAGATGTTCACTGCGGTCCCTGGGGTGCTTGGGTGGCTCAGTCAGTTAAGTGTCTGCCTTCAGGTGAGGTCATGATCTCAGGGTCCTGGAATCAAGTCCTGCATCGGGCTCTCCGTTCAGTGGGGAGCCTGCTTCTCCCTCTCTCTTGGCCTGTCTCCCACCACCACCCTCCCCTGCTTGTGCACTCTCTCTTTCTGAAATGAATAAATAAAATCTTTAAAAAGAAATACAAACAGGTCCGACTTTTGTTTTTTCTTTTACCCACCTGCCCTCAAATCCTCACCAAATGAATTTCGTATGTTGTGGGGATGGGGAGAAAGAGGAAGAACTTCCCCTTTGCTACACAACCCTCTGTGATATCTGTGGCATCCTTCCCCCTGTGTCCTGGCAGGGGAGGCATCGCAGGAGGCCCAGGTGCCCTTCAAGAGGGTGGAAGCTGCTGCCGGTGCCTCCCGGTCTAAGCAGAGTGTGGAAAGATCAGGGACACTGGTCGGAGACTGGAATAGGGGCCTGAGATCATGACATACTAGAGGCAGCTTAACCTGGTGGCATCAGGTTCAGCCCAGCCTCCTAAAGGCCAGGCAAGCAGCTCGGGCAGCTTCAACAATCTCACCCAAACCCTCTGGGCAAGCGGTAGTGGGTAAGGGAGAACTTGTTAGAAAACGGCTAGGGTGACGATCACGCACACATTTCTCCCATGGCCCTACGTAAGAAACCTAGATGCAAGCTAGGACCAGCCTTCTAGAAGCCGCAAACTTATGCTGAATGGCTGTAGTTTCATTCCGCAACTGCTTCAGTTGGAGATGGAGTTTGCTGCCCAGGAACGAGCTGTGCTTGTCCCCATTCTCCACCAAGGGTCTGTTCCTTTAGTAAGGGGGAGGGATAAGCACACAGTGCCTGAGTGTTTATTAAATTGCAATTTTGAGGGGTGGGTGGAGGGGGGGGTTCAGTTCATTCATAGCGCATTTTTATTCCCACTGCCTGGAGCCTGCAGTTCCAATTAAAAAGCATGGGGAGGGGGAAGGGGGGATGTCAGATTGGAAGGTTGGGGTTATGAGCTCATCCGCCTACTAGAACAGCCCAATAAAAGGAGGCATCATTCTGGAACAAGGTCTTTTCATTGCTGCTGGTGTACCCAGTGCAGTGAAAAGCCTGGCAGGCACAGACCAGCCATGAGCATCGGAAGGGAGAGAATCTCACAAATCTCTGGAAAAGTCAGGAGAGAAGGGAGGGACAATTGCGGGCATGTGTTCTCGAGACTAATTCAGAAAAGGGATTTTTAATTTTTCCCTTGAAGTCTTATATCACCTCTCGCTGCAGAAATGGATATTAATCAATGCTTCAAAATCATCCTGTGGGACTTTCAATGACTGCAGAAGCTGGAGGCAAAATGGTAGAGGACGTGATCACAGGGCTGAGCGGAGAGACGGGGTTCGGTCCTGCTCCGGCACTCTGGGAGCCCTCAGTACCCAGCCTTAGCCACAAGGCGCGGGGGGGCGGGGGTGGCGTTGGTGAGCCACCCCGGGGGGAGGAGGAGGCATGAGCCTGGCACCTGGGATGTGTCAGCCACTGCTACTAGCTCAGCCACGATGATGTTGTGATTAAGGATCTGGGCTCTGGAGCTGGAACCCCCCAGTTCCATGCTCCTCCCACTTAGGTGTGTTCAACCTTGGCCTCGTTACTTAACTCCCCACCCGCCTTGATTATCTCACCATGCCTGCCTACAAAGGTGTGCTAATATACTTGGAAGGCACTTAAAACGGTGCCTGCTACAAATTCAGATCTAAGTGTCTGTTAAGCAAATAAATATCACTATTACTATTCCTATTATTTGGGTGTCCAAAGCCAAGACAAGGGCAGAGAAAAGACACAGCTGATAGACCAGTGTCCGCTTTCAGAACAAACCCAAGAGAGACTGTAGAAATGACAGCTTGGAACACAGTAGTTGTGATGAAGCCGTCAATCTGTGATTCAACTTAGGAACAGGGCCCCCCAGACCCCTCCCCATGGGTGGCAGTGTCCCCTGGGTGGCCACAGCTGGCAGGGGTGGCCGGGGCTTCTGTATGACCGTGCCCAGCATGCTGGCCCACAGCCCCACTGAGAGCAGTCAGAGGGGAGAGGGTCAGAGGTTGCTGGGCCCTGAGATGGCTGCTACAGAAAGCAGCCTCCAGCCCCCTACCACCGACCCAAAGCAGACAAAGGGAGCCCCACACCCACTGCATGGGTTGTGCCTCTTCACATCTCCTGGGCCATTGTGGCCGGCGTTCTGGCTATCCTCTAGCTGGACCAGGGAGCCCCGTGCACATGGGCCACACCAGAGAAACTGCTTTCAGGAATGCTTTCTTGGGAGGGCCACCTGCTTTGCTGGACTGCAGAGCAGATGGCCTGAGCCTCTTGGAGCCCCGGCTTCCAGCCCTGAGGCGGGGGCAGCATCTGTAGCCTGCGGGCCTGGTGAGGCCCCCGCCCACAATAGCCCAGTCACAGCCCCCACCAGCCATCTGCTCCACAGTGCAGACCTGTGCCCCACAGAATGTATGGCTAATTAAAACGATTATGGGGGCGCACACGGGGTTCTTCTTTCCCAGCAGAGGTGGCTGAACTGATCTCAGCAGCCTTAAGCAGATGTGTTGGTTTTGTTTTTTTTTTTTCCCTTCTCCTTTTTTTGAAAGGGGAAAGCCTTGCAAGCCTAGAGAAAGGAGGAAGGAAATTTGCCGGGATAACAAAGCTCCCCAAACAAATGGAGCTGTAATGTCCATTTGACGAAGGCAGCACACTTAGGTGTCTTAGACTGTCTTAGGAAGTCTCTGGCAAAACCCACACAGAGATCAGTTTAGAAGAGTGCCTATAACCAAAAACTTGAGACCTTTCAAAACTACAGCATCTGTGGAATATGTAACGAATAGTTCTAAATGCCTATAAAGCCCTTGCTCTGAGCCAGGTCCTGGGAACCCAGGACGCCCAGCAGGGCCCCTGTTTTGGCAGGGACACCTTTCCTGGGACTTCAGTTCCTTTCTGCCGCCCTGCCTTTGAAGGCACACCGGGCAGTGGAGGGCCTGACCGCCCAGCCCCTGATCTCTCCGCTGGGAACCCAAGGTCAAGCTGCTCAGTTGCCAGTCTTCTGCCTCAACCACAAAGCCAATCACCTCCTTTATCTTCACCAGTAATTAAGAGCTACAGGTAAGGACCACCGACAATAGGAGTTAATGTAGGATTTTTAACGGCACACACATGTAGAGGAGTCCTGCTACACTGTCAAAACACCTCCAGGACTGCCAGGGTGAAGAAATGCTGAATTTAAGAATTTGAGCCTTAAGTCTCTCCTCCTACCAAGGTTGGGGAGTATTCTCGGTTCACTGGGTTCTTAAGTCCCTAAGGAAAGGGGTTTTTAAACACATCTGCTCACCGTATCTTACTCATCAGAGCCGTTCTCGGTTGGTAGGGAACACTGCTTTTCCATTTGGAAAATAAACTTAATGGTATAGTTGGAAAATGTTACTCTTATCATTAAAATTAACTTGCTGATTTTTTTATTTGTTGTCTGTTTTATTTTCTAGTTGGAGAATCATTACTCGAAACTGCTGACCTGGAAGGACGTGGGGGTTGGGGCTGGACGCCAAAGGAGTTCCCTCTGGGATCAAGTCAGGAAGGCTTACCAGGACGGCAAAGTCTGAAAGCGGCGGTTTGTGTTCGAATGAGAGATACCTTATTAGCTTTGAAGGGACTTCTTTATATCACTTTCAAGTGGTCTACTATTGCATCTTGAATGAGCATTTCATCTCCGGGAATAGCCAAAGGCTCTAAAAGACTTAAGAAAAAAGAAAAGGAAATGCTGGAATTCCATTAAAATAAAAACAAAAAACCTATCTTGATGATGTCACATCGTTTGATGGGAATAAATGGCATCAGTAACGAGACTGCTTACTTTGTCAGACTGGAACAAGAAAAACTAATGGGAGGAAGGGGAAAATAGGTCCATTTCAACTACCAAAGTTCTTGGCAGACCTTCTCTCTGTTATTAACATGTTTGCTCCGGAATCAAATATTGCCTCTATACGATATAAATGAATAATTCATGAAGGTTCACGGCAAAGTTATGCACATAAGAAAATGAACGTAAGGGGACCAGAAGTCAGTTTCCCACTGCTTGGCCAAGTTTGGTTTTCTGTAGGGTAGTAAAACCAGTTTGGGGGGTTGGTTTGTTCCTTTCCGAGTTCTTAAACCCCCAGCACCCCTCCTCTCCCTCCCTCCACAGGCCGGACACAAAGCGGTGATTGCATGGCCATTGTTGAGCAGACGAAGAAAATGGCTTCCACTTTTCTCTCAGGTCCTCACTTAAACTGCCTGGTTTTGGCTTACACTCCAATTGTCTATAGTTGAAGAAATCATTGTTTAAAGCGTCCTGCTCCTGATAATAATCTTACTAGACCTGCTTTACTCCCTGTGGAGGAAAACAGTTAACAAGGTGTCCCCTGTTTTCGACAAGGGCAGAAAGCGAAGTGGCCCTGCCCCAATTATATTCACGGAACCGCCTCGCCCACGAGGTCTGAGGAAGAGACTAGAACTGGGCATTAGTTTTGTTTCTCCCCTTTTCCACCTATCCTGAGAAGAGAGCACAAAAATAAAATTCAAGGTCATTTCAGTAGCCACTGCCAGGTGTGCATATAAAAAGGGTGGGAATGTACTCTTTGGACCCTCAAATCTCACTTCTATTTCTTAACCACGTGAAGCAAAAACCACCACCAAAATGGTCTCATTAATCACATCTTACACTGGAATCAAGAATGTGCCCTTTGTTGGTCTCAATTAATTCAGAATAGAATGTCCAACTGAACCGCCTTGAGTGAAAATAATCCCATAAAAAGAAAGAAAGAAAAGAAAAATCACCACTTTCCTTTCAATGCCACCTGAGATGAGCAGTCAGACTCCCAAGGGGAATGCATTTACCTGATAAACTCACTAAATGGGAAGGTGAACGCGCAATCAGCCGACGGTCTGACAAATGACACTTGTCATTTGTGAATCATCACATTCTGCTTCGGGGTTTCCAAAAGAAATTTGGAAAGACACATTCTAGCACTGAAAATTTAGGAAGATTCTAGGTCTTTCCCTATGCGATAGCTTTATGGTCTTGTGAACCACACATGGCAGGGGAGGCGTGCTTCATAGCTAGGTAAGAGATTCTCTGTTTCAGCAGGAAAGAATCAAATTGCTGGAATAAAGCTGGATTGAGAGGATTAAAATGTGTATCATTTTATTCATTCAACGTGCACGAACTACCACATCGAAAGCACCTCCTAACAAAGTTTATCGTCACATAGTCCATTCCGAGGATGAGGCCAAGGTGGTGAGCATTCAGTCCCCCCGGGGCAACCACGTGTATTTCCCCCCAAGGCAGCGCAGCACGGGGGTGGACCGTGAGGGGTCGTGAGAGGGATTCCAGGTAATGAACCAGGCCTGAAGCTTCCCATGGGACTTACATTAGAAATAAGTTCAGTTGCGTGAAAGCAAACTTTACAATGGCATCCCTCTCATGGGTCTGCGTGTCTGTGTCTTCTCGGGTGGGAGGGAGGGCAGGAGTTGCAGAGAAGTACAACTGTGCCGCATTCCCTGTAATTCTGGTTGGACGTATGGGAGAAGGCCTCCCAAATAAGGATGCAGAAAAAATGTTGTGAGCCACTGACCCAGGGGAGAGGAATGGACTGTCAAACCATGGCAACTTTCCTATTATGGAATAACCCTAGAAAGAAGTGGGGGGCACGCGGGAGCGTTACTGTTTATCCCTTCAGATAATTGTCTGCTCACTTACCCCTATAGAAGGAGTTCCTAGAAGGAAGAAAGCCACCCCAGGACAGCTTTCAGAGGTGTCTGTGACACATTCCATTCAGTTGCCCATCCCCCTCCACATACTCAGATAAATAAAACAAAAGATTCATCCAAGAGCAAAAGTTGGTCTCCTGTTACATAGCAACAGAAGGGCCTCTGCTCCAGGTAACTTTTGACAACAAGTTCAGGTCCTTTCATCGTCACCAAAAAATTCTCAAATCACTTTAGAGAAAATCAGGCGTGTCTGAGAGCAGCAGGGACAGCAGAGACAGCAGTCTGATGGCAAGCTAGCGTTCTCACCTTTCCTGAGCCAGGTCCCAGGCATCGAAGGAAACCCACAATTGAAACCAAGAAGGCCCATCTCCAGCTTCCCGTCTGACAACCCCTTGTGAATTATTCACGTCAGGAGACAGCTCCCCCGCTCCCTCCTTCAGGACTGCCCAGCAACACCAAGATGAAGTATGAACCACTGGTAACAAACACACCCAAGAAATAAATTTTTAACACTCAAGGGCAGGAGACAAAAGGGCCTCCTTTTCCAAAGGGAAAAAAGAAGCCAATGGAAGAGTGAAGAACTCCTGACAGATTCTCAACTGCTTCTAAGCTGAGAATAAACAAACCCTGCAGGTTATTAAGAATGTTCTCCTCCCCACAGTTCCTGCGTGGGGACCACTCTAGCATAAGGAGGATGAGCAGGCACTCCCAAAGACACAAGGGCACTTCTAGGACAAGCTCAAGCCACCCAGAGCATGAAGCTCTGTTGGCCCACAAGTGGCCTGAGATCTCCGAGGTTTCTGTGGAAACTGGCCAGAAAACAGGAACGCTCTCCTGACAGGACAGCGTGCCGTAGGACCGACATCCTGAGGAAACGACGTCACTGGACTATACGTATCCGTGAAGGCAGCAAGGGTGACGGATGGCGGTGGCTAGGACAAGAGTTGACAAGAGGAACTCCAAACATGTCACTCATGCAGCTCTTAAAGAGAGGAATCCCTCTGAGAACTGAGAGGCTCAATTCAGCTCACAAAACACTTCATTTTTAGGCAAGAAAGCATGTGGATGAACTTTGGCTTGGGTCCACCTTCAGCAATTTAAAAAATGGTAAAAGGGGGTAATCCGATGCCTCTGTCAGGCTTTTGGGAGGCGGAATACAATGGACTGGCCAAGTCAGGTCAGTAGGGGTCCTCTGGGAGAACAAACATGGAGAGAAAGAACCCTTTGGGGCCTCTATCTGCTGTTCCATGGAGAGGGCTCACTGAGTACTAAAACATCTATCTACAGTGTCAGAAGGTCTCATCTATGAGGTCCTGGAAGACTAAGGGGAGCCAAGTACCTGGCATGGTGTGAAATGGTTCTCCCAATATACGCTTTTACTAAGATTTTGCCCAAACTAGGCCTCAACTCTTACCATTATGTAAACATGAGCCCAAAGTCTCACTTTTTTTTTTTTAAAGATTTTTAATTTATTTGACAGAGAGGGAGATCACAAGTAGGCAGAGAGGCAGGCAGAGAGAGCAGCGGAAGCAGGCTCCCCGCTGAGCAGAGAGCCCAATGCTGGGCTTGATCCCAGGACCCTGAGATCATGACCTGAGCCGAAGGCAGAGGCTTAACCCACTGAGCTGCCCAGGCACCCCCAAAAGTCTCACTTTTAAACAGTAAGTCTCACTGGAAGTTGGAAGATAAAGCAAGGATGTAAGAAATAAGCTGCCAGCAACAAAATCAGCTCTGTCCAAGAACTTTCTGGGTACCCCCAGGTAGTAACTAGAAATTACCTTATCAAAAAATTAGTAGTCATTTTATTCATTACCACCAAATAATAATGCCTTGGGTACTGAAAGTCATCGGGAGACAAGAGATACTAGCCTTAAAAGTGTGTTCTATATAATGAAAGCTTATCCCCTAAAGTATTGAGAGAGATTTTAACCATTTCTTCCCCAGAGAGAAGTGTCTCAGATACATTCCACAGTACTTAGGGCTATGATACAGACTTTATGGAATAAAATGGTACCCTTCCTGACAGCAACATAAACATTATGGACACAGCAATAACTCAAGTAGGAAAACCACTTGCATCTCTGAAATTGGATATGCCAAATTTTTGTGCATGTGTTTTGCTGGGGAAAGAGCCCAATCTAAATCCTCACAGGGACCCCAAAAGGGTTTAAAATTGAACCCAAGAAGGGAAGTAGCTTCTGTTCCAGACCGACTGGCCCCGTGCTGTGATATCGCAGGCAGCGTTCTCTTCGCTTCTCATGGCCTTTTCTGTCTTCAGCTGTCACCTCTTTCCATGACACTCTTACACCATTCTGGGGGTCTTTCTAGCTTTCTCTGTCTGCTTTTCTTCCTCTTGTCTCACTCACATGTCTGACACTGCTTCTTCACTTCTGGTGTGAGGATAAGTATTCTTTCTTTTTTTTTTTCCTCTAAAGATTTTATTTATTTGAGAGAAAGAGTGAGCAAGAGAGTAAGCACTAGCAGCAGAGAGGGGCAGAGGGAGAAGCAGGCTCCCCTCTGAGCAAGGAGCCCGATGTGGGACTCGATCCTAGCACCCTGGGATCATGACCTGAGCGAAAGGCAGACATTGAACTGACTGAGCCACCCAGGTGTTCCCACGCATTCCTTGTGTTTAAAACCATGGTGGCCACCTCTTGGGATAGGCAGACCAGTCCTGTGTCTTCTAGATTACAGGACTGTGGCTGGTTTCATTTCTGCTCATTGCCTGCGCTCTTTTTGGTTATCTCAGGGTTTGTGGACATTCTCAAGGCAGACGATGCTAGAGGTCTGGCTGCTGGGGACGCTATTGGAGCAAGCCTCCTGCGGGCTTTAAGGAGCCGAACATGGGCGTCAGACAGCAATGAGCGTACACACGTGCACGTCTACCAACCTCTAATGGACAGACCACGTTGAGAAAGTTGAGGCACTCTGTCTCTTCCCCAGCTTATGTTAACATCTGAAATATTCGCATCCCCAGTTGGAGCTGGGATTTGCAAGAAATATTTAGAGCTTGCTCAGCACGGCCTTCTCGACCACATTCTATAAATGGCATGCTGGTAAATGAGCCGTAAGGAAAGAATAAAGAAAATGCTACTGCTTCCCCTTTGCGGGTAGATGACGGTGACGTGCACAAGGAAAAGCAGGGAGATGAGTAAAGCAGGCAGATCGGGCTGCTGGAGGACCAGGCGGGCCCGGGCGCTCCTCACCCAAGAAGGAGAGCTGTGGCGACAGCCGAGGCCACAAGAACCAAGTCTGAAAGCTGTCGTCTGCTGCTACAAAAGATAAGGCGTGGCTCTCAGGACGGCCACGCACACCGCCTTCCTCTCACACCTGCCACGGACGCTGGTTTATGGACTGCAGGGTGCCGGGGCTGGGGGGCAAAAGGGGCAGCTTTTTACACAACTAAAAATGGCAGTGCTGTGAGGAGAGACATATCCCCAAGCAGGGCTGAAAGTGGCAGACCCCAGATAACGTGGAAGTCATTGAATTTTAAAACACATAAACATAAGGCTGGCACATAAGCTCTCCATAAGAAACAGAGACGAGAATGTCCAAACGATGACACCCCCCCCCCCAGTTCACCTGTTCCCACACCACCACCGTGGGAGTGGGTGGGGATGTCCCCACCGCTGGCCGGGGAGGGCGCACCTGTCCGACTCCTTACCTCATTGCGGTCCCCGGCGGGGGTATGTGAGGGCCGAGCTTCTCCATCCAGGGGCTCGATCTCTGCAAATTCTTCCACGGATTCTTGAAACTCAGGTAAGGACCTTCGTCCGTAACGCTTGCCACCTTTAACATATTTGGGCTGAGCTTCTAGTGAGCAGTCTAGGCGAGGAGACAAGAGTTGAGGCCACATTACATGACAGACTCAGCCCGTGGCTGACAGTCACAGCTGTCAGATGCAGCCTCTTATACTAGCCCCAAAATAAACCACCGCTGTTGGCCAGTTGTGCTGGCTGTGGGCGGATCTGAGCCATCAGGTCAGATGCAGAGCACGGCTTCTAATTCTGAGTGACTGACAGCACCCCGAGCACATCCCTGCTTCCAACGGGAGAGATGCAATGCCGGCAAGGAAGGGTTCCCTTGGGAAGGACAGGACTAAGAATGGGATAAAGTCAGATGTCCTAGCTACTCTTCTGTTGACGAAGCTGGTGCCTTGCAGAGAGGGGAAAAGGGACAGGGCAACAGAGGCACGTCGGAGGAAGTCTTGGAGAATAATGCTAAACCAAATGCCACATCAGCACCGTTAGTATTCACACACCCCTCCTGTACCTCAGTGACTCCTTTGTTACCCATCCCACCTTCAGATCCATCAGACAAGCAGGATGACAGAACAAAGAGACTGACACACTGGCTCCTAATAAATTAATGACAGCTCATCGCTTACATGAAACCTGGCATTGAGATCTCATTATAAAATTAAATCCTAGGGAATAAAATAAAATCGTCAATGCAAAACTGTAGAAAGGCAAACAGTAGGTGATTTTTTTTCTCCTCTTCATGAATTTCGGTGTTGTACAAAATAAAAAGGAGCGTGCATTAAGGGGAGAGTCATTCTTGACCTTAAAGGAAGACCTCAGCATTCTGATGTAATGTGTCTCAGGAACAACAGTCACCACCATCACCCGCCACCATCATCCACCACCGTCACCCGCCACCGTCACCCACCACCGCCGCCATCGCATGCTAACCTTTCTCTACAATGGGTAGCTTTAAAGCAGTAGAATAAATACTTCACTCTATGCCAATGTCATCTTAGATAAATTTTTTTTAGCACCTTGCACAGAATTAGGAGAATAAGATATTCTATTAAAGTACTAAAGATTGCCAAAGCTTTGATTGCAGTTCTTATCATCCACCAAAGCACTGGGTCTCTCTAGAGAACATAATGTTCTGTTTGAACAGGGCAGTCTTCACAAGATGTGTCTGAACTCAGACACGCAGATGTTCAGATGAGCTGCGGACACCCGTCATCAAAACTGGGGCGTGGCTGATTAGAGAAGGACTGGAAGAGTGAAACCCTACTTTGACCACCGCGGAAACCATGTTCAGGGTTAGCCATTATGTTGTCCTTTCCCTGGGAGGCCAGGTGATCCCGTCTGGCTAACTCTGCCCTTCCCTGAAACCTCCCCCGCCCTTCCTCTGGTATCAGCTCAGCTTTCAGAGATGTGGTCAGAAGCATCCTGAAAATGCTCAGCAGAGCTCAGAGTGAAGTATTTATGCTCGCTCTATAATTTCCAGCGATATTTATATCCAGCTTCTTAAAAGTCCCAGCCAAGTCATCTCATTTGGTTGAGCGATTCTCTCACAGAGAGGCTTTAAGCAGACGCAATTTATATTGAAAAATCACATGCATGCTTGAAGGTACCTTTCATCAGGAGAGAGTGGGTCAGCCTGCGCGTATTCAGGAGCGGCCCAGATACCCGAGCTACGTGTTGGCAGCTGACCCCCACAGATGCTGGTCAGACAAGAGGCAATGCAGAACCATCCTTAATTTAGTACACATTCTTAAATTTTCCTGGCAGACAAGATACACCATTCGTGACCTTGCGGGGGGGTGAGGAGGGGACCCGGGGGGAGTTGAAAAAGATGAAAAGAAAAACTTAGGATGTCAGAAACGGGAACGTGACATGTCCCCAATGTGACAAGGTTGGTGGTCTCGGGATGGGAGTGACAGAGGAGCTCTCGCTGCGTGTTGTCTTTTACAGAGGTAAAGACTGGTGGGACAGGGGACTGACCCGCTTAAAACAACTCCTGGGATTTATTTCAGAGCCCACCTATGGGGGAAATAACTCCCCAGATATGTGGGGAGCAGCTGGTGGATTTGGATAGGGGACAGAAGGTAATGGATTGCGAGCCATTAGGAACCCTGTGAGGTTTGCGTTTATTTTATCTATTTTAGCATTGCCAAGTATTTTTTTAAAAAATTTATTTCATATTTGATTATTGTAGTAATTTTGAGCAAACTATAAGTTAGCATCTTTAACAGAATGTAACTACATCACAAAGTCAATTTCTAGAGAACTCTATGAAGCTGTATACTCTTTGGGGATACTAAAGATATCAGTCCACAGAGAGGAAGAACGGGGTGTTCATGTGACCTGATAGCAAATTTCTGAAACCATCTCTGTGACCAATAAAGACTAACTGAACCAATTATCAACAGTTACTTCTCTGACTTACATACTCACATCTCTATTTCAAGCCTGAGCATCACTGTACTTACATGCTAAGTAGCGAAGAGAGCAAAAGTAAGGACATCTGGAGAGAACATTCATGGACAACAGTTGTTTGTGTGTTAAACATTTGAAAACTATGATTTTCTTCACCAATCTCAACCAGACCTTTAGAAGGCCACAGCAGCAGCCCACCAAATGAACGTTAAGACACTCTTAAACCCCTAAATTAAAGAATGCTCTACCCCATCCATACCATGCCCAAGAGAGACTCACACAACAGCAGCCTGGGGGCAAAGTTTCTGTCCTTTATAAGTGCATCCAGCTGGAAGACACACATTTCAAGATTCCATCACAGAACAAGTTTATCTATGCCAGATAATATGGTGTAGCTTGATTTATTTAGAAATGAAATCGTTTAGGTCAAACAGCTTTCTTTAACATAAGGGTAAGTGACTGCTCCAATCACGTGATCCAAGGAGGGCTATTGTTTGTTTCAGTGAAACAAACAATACATAAAGGACTGCCAAACTTTCAGCGTCTATTTCCTTCAACACTTATTTATGACTCTGCCTGGACTGCCAAGCTTCAGAGTCACTTTTGTTTCTTTCAGTTTTCTGTTTCTCCTATTTGAGAAAAGTAAAAATGGTCTTTGAAAAAAGGAGGACAAGCCCAGACTGCCTAGAGGAGTCTTAGACCCCATCCTTGGAGAATTTCTTGTGAAATGCACCAGCCCTAATAAGGTGGCTTTGAAGCAGTCCTACGTGACTTAGATGAGATGATCTGGGTTTTATGCCATAAACCAAACACTTGGTTATAAGTAAGGGACAGAGAAATCCTGATTCACTTCCCTAAAGACTGCTAGAGAAACACAGAACCAACCAACAGTCTCTACAGAGCAGTTGAAGGGGAGGAAGATCTTAACGGGGAGTTCCAAAGACTAAAGAAATACCATTTCTCCCAGCCTCAGCAAGGAAACAAAATCTGGATGCTAGACACCTCATTCTTTACTCCATATCCCATCTGTCCCAAGGAGAGGAACTCCAGACTTGTGATAATGTCCACCTTCCAGAATCAGGATGAACCAGCACACATATGCATGACTTGTAACCATATGTCTTGCACTTAAAATAAAAGGAAAACTGAAATGCAGAGTCAGTGAGAATGACCACTCAGGGGATAAGCCAGCTGCAGGCAGGGAAAACCACAGACACTCACCCACCCACCCTTCTCGACTGCCTTCCCTGGCTCAACTCTAGCTGAGCATTAAGGAGGGACTGTCCACCCCTCCTTCTTGAACTTACTGCAGCCTGAGGGGTGGAGGTCTCCCCTTGGAAGCTCTGCCCTCCCAATGGCCAAAGGGCAATACAATGAGGATCCAAGTGGAAGTTCACAGGCAAAGTACTGTATTGTATCTATTGAGGGATAAGATGGATATGTTATCACTTTATGGATATTGTATCACTTTTTGATTTAAACCTCCCTGTTCCCAAAACTGACCTCAGGATATTTCCAGGATGAAGAAGGAAGCTCTGTCTTTTTAGTGCTGATATTCTTATTTTTAAACACTTGTATGGACCTTTGTTTTCTCCTTCCTTCCTTTCCTGCCCCATTCAGTTAGCCTGGGACAGTAGTCCCCAAGGACAGCAGCCCCTTCCAAAGCCACAGGCCCTCAGCACGGAGTGACGCCAGTCTGGGGCCCCTGTATTACATTTCTGCTGAGCTCATGGGATTCCTGAAACTCATTTAAAAATAAGGAGTCCAAGACGAAGCACATGCAACCCTCAGGACAAGGGGCCGCAAGAAGCTTCCCTGGGTGAAGGCAGTCAGGCAGCAAATGAGCACCACCCAACCCCATGGCTCATCCCTACCTCCTGGCCTCCTGTGAACACCCTTACACGCGCATGACGCAGAGTGCAACCCCATACCTGACCCTAAGTAAGAGAGAGAGAAGAGAAAGAATTAAAAGGAGACCAAGACCGGGGGGAGTGGGCGGTGGGAGGGAGAAAGAAGGAGGGGCAGAGGGAGGGAGAGAGAGACATGGACAGACGCAAGTGGGGAGAGGGTGAGGAGAGAGGAGGAGGACATGGGCAGGGACCCAGAGGCCTATGGAGGGTGGGAAGCAAGAGGAACAGATGGGGAGGGGATCAGAAGTCAGGGCAAAGTGTAGCGGGGGTCCGAGGAGGAGGGCAGAGGTGCGCTGGAGTGGTAGAAAGAAGAAAGGGGTGAGGAGGGGGATGTCCCCAGGAGGGAAGGGGAGAAGAGAGTCCAAGAGAGAATGAACATAAACACGTTGGGGAAGCCTTCGGAAGTTCCTTCCGCCTCCCTGCGTGCTCTCTGCCTCCGTGGGAGGTCACCAGCCAGCAGGGTCGTCTCTTCCACACCTCTGTGCATATATACGGCCCTTTCCAGGGCAGCTGCTCCCTAGCTGCCAGCACCCTGCTCCGCAGCTGCCCTGCTCCGCAGCTACCCTTCTCTCCTGGAATCCGCACACAAGATGCAGGGGCTCAGCCGGGGCTTTCAGTGAATGTGGTGACAGAATTTCAGGAATGGTCGCCACCAGTCTGCATTGATGGTTCTTGCTGGAGCACAGGTGCTTTGGGGCACAAAGTTAATGGAGGAGGGGGGCTCTGATTAACCCTACCTGGGAAGAAAGCTCTGAGGTGAAGGTCTGCATCTCCCCAGGATGCCCAGGATGGTGGAAGGGTGTGGCCGGTAACCCACAGTCTGACTAGCTGATCCGTGGAGCCCTAAAGCCCTTGCAGATCCACAGAAAACCACTTTGAGTCGCTAACGATGACAGGACTGTTTCCCCAGCCTTCTCTTGGGGTGTCCGCCTGCTGGATCTCTATTGGAAGGCCATGCAGCCTTGGGGGAAGAGGCTGAGAATTCACATTCACTTAAGTGAATCTTCCCCATTGTTCCAGGTCAACTCATGATGTACTTCTCTCGAGTCACTGCTTGGCCCAACTCTCAAGGAACCTTTTCTTCTATGAATTCAGTGCCACCCACACTGTTGATAGCACCTGACTTTGTAACGATCACGGTCCTCTTTTCCTAAAAGCATTTTACCTGGTAGAATTACCAACCGGGCTGGGCTGTGATCCTTTCTAGGGCAGCAGAGCTTCATGGAAAGAGCTTGGCCTTTGATTCAAACAGACTGGGACCAGAACCCTCAGTCCTTGCAAAGATCAGAAGTACTTAATGTCATGAAAGCTTAGCCTACTTATCTGGAAATGAAACCGACAGGAGCTCAGGGGGACAAAGTCGCTGCTCTGTCTGGCAGCTCGTGCTCCAGAAGCTCGAGACACACCCCATGGGGTCCCTCCCCGCCCCCCAACTTCTGTGGGGCCAACAGTGGCCTGGAGCCAATGCGCTGAGCCTGGGGAGCAAAGTCAGAGACTCCACGGCCCCCAAACCTGCAGCAAACTTCCTTAACCTCATTTTGTTTTGCAATGGGTAAGACTAGCGGCAAACACATAATGTGATCCAGTCTGTCATCTCAGAAACTGGAGTCCCGTCCGTGTCATTCTTGCCTGAATTTTCTTTCTTGTCACCTCTTTCCCCATTACCTGATATGGGAGGGATGCTAAGACTCCCTAACTCTCCTCTTCATGTCCCTGCTTTGGAAGTCTTCTCCAACTCTGGAGCAAACACAAACTTACAACACTGGCACAACTCCTGAGTCCATGGTTTTGTTCAAAACAGTATTTTGGGTTTTTTGCACAACAGATGTAGTTTAAAAAAAAAAAAACATGCCTTCCTGCCCTTAGTGAAAATAAAGCACATGCAAGATCATCAAAGCAAGCATTCTTAGTAAAATTATCACGAGCATTCTTCTCTGGCACATTTGAATTGCTATTTATTCTTTGATTACAGACACATCACAATTTGTCTAACTATACATTATCAAATATTCATGCTTGATATATATTTTCCCACTATTTCAAATGACTATCCTTAAACACACATCTTTGTGCATGTCCATAAATATTTCCATAGCATAAAATCTGTAAGCTGCACTGATCAGCCAAAGGCATTTTTATAGTTTCTGGTGCCCTTTCATTGTTTCACATAATTCCAAGAAGGCCCTATCATTTTATGTGACCAGCAGTGTTTCCAGCTCCCCCTGACCTTAGGAAGTGACTCCTCACTCCTTTTTTGATGGTAGTGGTGGTGATTTTATTTTGCCTTTAACTTTTGGAAAAATGTTCTGGTCCCCATTGTTCTGGTCTTCATAGACAACATGGGAACAAGGAACCAAGTTCTTACTTATTTGACTCAACCAGACAGAGCACAACAGAACTCAACTCTTGGGCCATTTGTGTGTCCATCTCCTAAAAACAGAGCCCTTGGCCAGACTTTGGCGCCTGGCCCAACGCCTCTGAATACAGTGGCAAACACCACCTCCAGCCCGATGCCTGGCCATAAGACCTGCTTCACTGCAAACTTGGTGAGTGAATGAAGAGGTATCTGTTTATTGTTATAGCTTCTTCAAGATATAAGAAAAATATTTAAAATAGGGCAGCCCCTGGAATTAGGAATATTATCTAAAAAATCAAAGAGTCAGCTGCACCAAAACCACGCATAGTCTTATTTTCTTCATGATTTGGCTTTTGCAGATCTGAGCTTTCCCACCCCAGGTAAACAAAGGGAAGATTTTTACACTAAGTATATCGGTGAAAGAAAGGGCTTGCTTTCTTTGCTAACATCTTCCTTTCTAACATCTACTACTGAACAGAAATCTAATGCAAGATGCATCAAACAAGGATAAAATCTCTGGAGAACAGACCCAGACGGTATGTTGATACCATACGGCATAGAGCCCATGCCGGCATTTCCATTACAAAAATCCTATAATCCAAAGCCAGAGCAAATTGAAAAAATAACCAATAATTAAGCTTTTGTCCCTCTCTTATTCTGGGAAAATAGTCTAAAAATTAAATTGTGCATGTAGATATGAAGGAATTAGTCACTGGTGTTAATCAATTAGGAATCTGCAAATAACTCCCTACATCCCCAATCCATTTTTCTGTCCCTATCTCAATATCAGCATTTTTCATTTTGTTGTTACTGGTTTTAGGGGAAAAACTCTTCTCTAAGAGTCTTAGAATCATAAATTATCAGAGTAAAACAGATGCTGAAAATCATCTAGTATGAAAAATCATCACACTACCTTTAAAAATAAAGAAATTGTACCTCAGAGAAATTATAAATGGCAGAACTCAAGTCTATGAAATAATGACTTAATTCCATCTCCTCTCAAATTCTTTTTTCTTCTTCTTCTTCTTTCTTTCTTTAGAGGGAGAGAACGAGAGAAGAGGCAGAGAGAGGAGGCAGAGAGAGGGAGAGAAAAAATCTTAAGCAGGCTCCATGCCCAGCCCAGAGCCTCACATGGGGCTTGATCTCACCACCCTGAGATCAGGACCTGAGTAGAAACCAAGACTCAGACACTTAACTGACTGAGCCATCCAGGCACCCATCCTCTCAAATTCTAATAAAGCTTCATTTTTGTTTAATTTATAAATAACTCTTTTTTATTAGAGGAATGTGAAAGCATGAGGTCTGCTAGGCATTTGTCCTTAGCAAGCAGGACTTCACAGTGTCAGTTTATGTGAGGTAGAATCTGACAGAAACACAAAGCTAGCCATTTTCACGAATTTAGATGTCATTTAGATATTCAGAGTGACATGACTGAATCCTGGAGCTGAACAGATTTTAAGTATCTTCCAGTACAACCTCTTTCATATTTGAGGTGACTGAAAACCACAGAGGTGGTGACGTAGAAGGCCACCCAGTTAGAGGGGCAGAGCTGGTATTTTGTAAGTCTTGGCTCGAGGGCCTTTCCACCATATCAAGCTGGGCTTTCTATATTATAGTCTGGTACTGCATCCGGTATTTTTAAGGAAAAAAAAAATCTCGGGTGTTACAAAATATCCATTTGTGACCCATTCCGTTTCAAAGGCTGTGCACTGTGGCCCTGTTTTTTCAGTCACCTTCCACAGTTGAAGGGCAGTCTTTGCTCTCAAAGTCTAGTTGGTCCATTGATTACAAAAGACAAGACAAAAATACCACAGGTCTGGCCCTTATGGTACAAGATGAATTAAGTGCTGAAAAGCCAAAGAATGCTGCAGACACAGGCATTCCTGTCACTAATGATCAGGTGAAACTTGCTCTTTTCGGTCCTTCCTGCTGACTCGGGCCAATTGTCAGAATCCTTGGGGCTGGGCTGCACGGACTGAGGACTGGGTCTGCCCCCAGCTCATCCATCTGGGGGTTGACATTCTTAAACCAGAGCTTCCTCGAGAGGAGGAGGCCCCCCCGTGACATGGCGGCAGCGACCCCCTCTGCCACTCTCTGTGAGACTTCGACGAAGCCACGTGTCTCTTCGGGCCTTGGTGGGCTCATGAAGAAAATGCCAACATTTTCTCCAGCCCTACAGGAATATGGTCTAGGATTTAGGGGACAGTCATCTTCATACAGAAGAAGAAGGGGGTGACCTCAGGTGGACTCCTGATATGGCATTTGAGTCCTGAACCTTCTTTCTCTGTCGCTTGCCTGCCAAGCCAGTCAGCCTGTGGGGGCTGAATCACATTTTCGAGTGGGTGGGAGGATGCTGCAGTGGAATGGACTGCGTGATCCCCAGGAACAACTGGAGGGGCCAGAGTGAGATGGGCCAGGGACAGAAAAAGCAGAGATGCCCAGGCACAAAGTGGGGAGTGTGGGAGGCAGGGCTGACTCACTGGCTCCGAGGAGATCAAACACTCTTTTAAGGCGCTGGCTCAATCCTAGCTTTGATCCTGCAGGCCAGGCATTGCGGGGCGGGGGTGGGGGGTGAGGCGGGCACAAATGCTGTACAAAATGCTCTCAAGAGGTGCTCGGCTGCTTCACCCCGCTGATTTGGGACGGCTCTCTCCCAAAGGTCTGCTGCAGCCTCCCCAAAGGACGGAGCACACAGCAACAAGATAAAACCCCTTCTGTGTGTTCTCCTGGAAGACTTGTCCAAATTACGGTCTCAACCTGCACAGCAGTGGGGCACACCCATAACTCCAAGCCCACCATCTGGAGCCAGATTTGTAAATGTTACTTCCCGGCTATGACCAAGCTCAGCCAGGCTCTGCCTACCTTCCCCATCCTATTATTTAGATCCCAACACCGAGCAGCTCTAGGAGGTACTCCTCACATCTGGGGTCACCATAAACTGGCACATTTAGTATGACCTTTTTCTGGCAGGTGACCATACAGGTTTTGAGGAAAGAGCAGCACAGAGATCATGTGGACTACTGGCAGGACTGCCCATTCCAAACCCACATAAAGGCATGGGATCAACGCAGAAGAGAAGCAAACTGGATTCTGAGGTTACAGAGGCTCTCATGAACTAAAATGTGGAGATGTCACCATAGCTCTACTCAGGTCCCTAGGATCTTCCCCTATTGTTATCAAGATGAAAGACGCCATAAATAAGTAAAAATACGAACAGAATGTGAGACCTCCTGAGAACAGAAGCCCATGTTCCAGCAGTGGTTATCTACAGAAATTCTATTAGTGGTCTGGAAAATCTCCAGAAGGCAATAACCTCCCCCACAGGCTCACTGCAGGCTTCTAGAGAGCGCTGGCAAGCCTCAGAGTTGATGATAACCTTCTTAGAGGTGGTGACGTTAGGCAGAAAGGGGAACTTCAGTCTGGGGTCCAAAACACTGCTAAACGCAATGTTCATACATACGACACAAATCTTAACCATTCCAGAAAGTAGAGTGAAGAACTAGATCACCAGTGAAGAAATGAAAGTGCTTTATCTAAATAGGTCACATTGAGTCGTTCTAGTGACAAAATGTTAATGAGTTCTCCTCAATCTCAAAAACTGGATTATATTTTTATGTCATCTTTTCTAAAAGCAGGTTTATAGGGGCACCTGGGTGGCTCAGAGGGTTAAGCCTCTACCTTCAGCTTGGGTCATGATCTCAGAGTCCTGAGATCGAGCCCTGCATCGGGCTCTCTGCTCAGCGGAGAGCCTATTTTCCCCCTCTCTCTCTGCCTGCCTCTCTGCCTGCTTGTGATATTTCTCTCTCAAATAAAAAAATGAATAAATAAAAAATCTTTTAAAAAATAAATAAAAATAAAAGCAGATTTATAGAGGTGCAATTCACACAGTATTTCACTTTCAGCACACAATTCTATGGATTGGAAAAACTCTTAGTATCTCTAACTACTACCACCATCAAGATCTGAAACAGTTTCATCACCCCCCAAATCCCCTCATGCTCCTTATAGCCAAGCCCTAGCCTAAATCTGACAATCAATGATTTGATAAAACGGGACTGAATTATAATACAAATTTCAACCCTGTTCAGACTTTCCTTTAAATATTCACCATATTTCACTGATCCTATGACAGACAGACACACACACACACACACACACACACACACACACCCTCCCCCACACACATTTGAACACTGACTTTAGGATAAATCTTACAATCAATGGTGTTTTACTAATATAACTGGCAAAAGATGTTTCTTTACAGAGATACATAAAATAATGTCTTATAATCTATGGTGCTTTCAAAAAAAAATCAGTGAAGTGTAATGTTAAGTTCTTTATTTTTTAACCTTTGCTGAATATTTACTATGTGTGAAGCATTCTCCTAGACACTGAAAATACGAAAATGAACAACATGGCCCACAAGAACTATCACTGGCGACAGATATTATCAATTATGATATAATGCAATAATGTCTATAGCAGAGAGTTATCCACCTACTAGGACTAAATAAGATTATCTTTAGATTGATGACTCTTCTTTCAGGCAAAACCCCTCCCCCCACCCCCGACTCAGATCCTTCCATGAACACAGGAAGTAGGATGCAGGAGGCACGGTCCGCCTTCACTCTGCTCATTCCAGGAATGAGTTACAGGCGCTCCATCTGACATATTGCCTAGGAACAATCCAATTATTTCTTCCATAATACACTGTTGTGGTAGGGAAGCCTCATTTTAGAGTTCAACAGCTGCAAGGCTTTTAGGATAATATCAGAAGACAAGTCACTGAAAATAACTGTTCGATCTGTAAAAGGCAGACACCCAAGCTTTCATAGACATGCTTCAAGGTCCCTGGATTCCTCCCTGGACAATTCTTAAAAGGGAATGTAGAAAAGAAAAGTGAGTCAGGGCCCTTACCTGGTTCTTGAAAGTGCTCTTCATTTGACAGAGTTCTAGACAAGATCAGTATTAATGCTTCTTTAAATTGGTCAAAATGTACCTAAAAGTAAATAGCAAAAAATAAATTCAAAATAGTTTCTACAGCCTTAAGGAAGTAAATCCATCTTCAAGGTACCAGAACCATTAGGTAGCAACCTGACAGCCTCGAAGTGAGTCTTAACTTGCTTTTGTTCCCCTTTCTTCATTTCTGTAAAGCACTGAAGGCAAAGTGGGCTGATCATTTCTGACACCCCAGCATCATAAACACTAAAGTCAACATCAATATTTATTCAACCCTGAGGGGGAAAGCTATAGAGCAAAACCCTCTTTATAAACTCAGGAAAAGATGTGTTTTGAATTCAACTCCTTTTATTTTTCTGAGCAAGATCACAAGAGAAAGAGGTTAGGTGAGATTTTAGGAAAAACTCCCCAAGTAAATGATCCAGTGTAACAATGCCCCCAGGATGCCATCTCTTCAGACATTCTAGAGGAGAATGAGCAACGGTTTCAGGATGACTTGAGCATAGTCTTGCCTGAGGCAGGTATATAATATTTATCGCCCAAGGCCCCTGTGATTCTATAAACAAAAAGAAATCAATAGCAAACACAAAGAATAAAGGAACCTTAGGAAGCATTTTCTTGAATTTTTAAACACACAATTACCTTGATAGAAGGAGGAATTACTCAGAATTGGGATATGGCTGTGGCTGAAGGGGTAACATGATTTTCTTTACGGCCAAGTGTATTCTTTTATAACTTAAATTTATGTGACCTCACCAGGGGACAGAAGGGAAAGATGGTATTCCTTCTCATTTGATAACAGGGCACCTCTTTATACAGAAGCCAGTATATTTATACAGAAGTCAGTCGATTTGATATTTGTGCTGCTATGGGTCTCTTTGGACATCATTATAAAATACTGCCTAGAAGTTGGAATATAGGTGACAGTGACACTGCCAAATTATACTGGGAAAAGCAGCAAACTTCGTCAGTTACCTAAACAGTGGAGAAAGGAAAGCATGTCTTATCCACGCAAACCGATGCAAGGGAGAGAAGTCCATCGAGGTTCCTACATCATAAAATTGTATATGCTTACAATTCACCACATTCTCCCCAAGTATATGTGGTTTTTCTACTAAATCCATTTTCATCACTTACCATTACTTTCTAAAATCATGTTCCTTTAGCCAGTATAGACTAAAAAACAACATACTCTGTGGAGACAGAGCAGAATCTGTCAAGGCAGGGGGGCCTGGGTGGCTCAGTGGGTTGGGCATCCGACTCTCAGTTTCAGCTCAGGTCAGGATCTCAGGGTCATGAGATAGAGCCCTGTGTAAGGTTCTGTGCTCAGAGGATGGTCTGTTTGGAAGTCTCTTTCTCCTTCTGCCCCTGCCCTCCTCCTCTCTCCCACTTAAAAAAAAAAAAAAAAAAAAAAAAAAAGGCAATCTATCAAGGGAGGCAGGGCATCCGCTAGAGAACCAGGGCCCAGCAGTCAACAGAAGGTTAAGAGACTGAAAGGGACAAATGACTAAGGAGCCTGCAGGAGGGAAGAGGGCCAAGTCCTGCTGCTGCCCCAAAGTCTGAGCATGGGCTTCAGGCACTGGGGCATCCCGGCTCCTGTTTCCAAGGGCAAGGCAGTCTCCCCAGCACCAGCCAGTTCACAAACAGCAAGCACATACCCAAGGGCTCTCCCATCTCAGACACTTGCCAGGCATTTACCACTGCCTACTAGAACCATCCCTTCCCCTTAGGGTGGGCAGTAGGAGGGTTAGGAGCACAGGCTCGGCGCTGGAGCCAGCCGGGTCCAGGATCCGACCCTGCCAGCTGTAGCTCAACAACTCACGTCTCTGCGCTTTAGTTTACTCAGGTGTAAAAATGGGGACCTCTAACAATTAAAAAAAAATTTTTTTTTAAAGATTTTATTTATTTATTTGACAGACAGAAATCACAAGTAGGCAGAGAGGTAGGCAGAGAGAGAGAGAGGAGGAAGCAGGCTCCCTGCTGAGCAGAGAGCCCGATGTAGGGCTCGATCCCAGGACCCTGAGATCACGACCTGAGCTGAAGGCAGAGGCTGACTCCGCGCCCCACCTCTAACAATGTTTATGACCCATCCAACAAATATCTGTGGGGCAGCTGCTACGGGCTGGGCACTATCCTAGCGAACAAGAGTGACGAGATCATGCCACCACAGGGCGCATCTTCCAGAGATGGCACGGGGAGCCCGGACACCCGCCGTGTCAAGTGCACGGCACCTATTTCATGTGATTTGTAACAGCACCTCCCTCACAGTGGCAGGAGGAAATCCAAAGGAGAGTTACATGAGGTGTCTAGAATTTCCAGGGACCTAACAGGTACTCAGCAAGTGGTAGTAAAGCCACTTGGTGTAGTTGATTACCGATAGGTAAATGCTAGTTACTACCAATCGGTATAGAGCATGACTGCTTCCTCGACTTGTACAGACAGATGGCCACATTTTTAAGCAAAGCCTTGAGAGTAACCAGGATGGCCAGGGGGCATGGTGACAGCCGGGATCTTGCCTCCCCACCAAGACCTGGACAGGTGCCCCCCCAATCAGAGAGACGTATTCATCATGCTGTGTTTAGGGTGTTTAGGGACCTCAGTTTGGGGGTTTCTCTGCTTGTAGGATACTGATGGGAAGGGCCTGAAGGAAAACTGTCTCTCCTTCCCAGCCGTGAGATGGACAGAAAGAGCTCCTATTTCAAAAGGAAGGTAACTAGCCTTGAGAACTTTGAGTCCTTTACGCTTCACTCAAGGGTCTCTGCTGAGTCTTCTAAAGGCCTAAGCTTTGGCAGAGGCTACCAGAAAGAGCCCTTCTGAATCTAGTCCTGACACAGCTCAATTCAGTGAGTATGAGCTGTGAAGGTCGCCCAGGAGTCTATGGACCTCAATCTTACCCTGAAAAATGACCAAGGTACATATACTCTGGACGTTAATCCCATTCAACTTCCAAGACTTCGTTATACCACATCTGAGGGACATTTAGGCCTCCTAGGAACACACCAGCCTCTGAGCCAGTAAAGCCTCATTTATACAGAGACTGCTTATCACACAACCCAAGAGTAGACAACTAGAACACAAACAAGTGGTGTCCAAAGCCGAGGAAGGTGCTAGAAAGCCCACAAACTCTTCTCACAGACTATGCCGCACAAGCAGCTCAGGAACTATTTATGTCACTTTACCTGATTTATTAGTAGCTCTGTTGTCCTGCTTCCCCACCCACCACAGATGAGAAGCAGCAAACAAGAGACAGGAGTACTCGGGGGTAACCACTCCAAGAAGTAACAACTGACATCTTGGGATTGAGTAGAAAGACATGAACTCTCTTCCCTCAAGCAAAAATACAGCACTATTTTTACACTTAAAACACCTGGTTTAAAAACTATACCAACTGTTTAAAAAGTCATGGTGTCAAAAACCTAATAGGCTGGGCTTGTTTAGTGCTGAGGCAAGGATTATGTGCCACCAAGTAAATCCTGAGAGAACGGCTCTTATAACACAGATGAGTAACTGACAGACCAAGAAGATTTTAAATGATTGTGAATAACCTTATTTCGTGTCATATCCTCTTTGGTAGGGTAAAACTTTAATAAAATGTTTGTAATCCCCAGTGGTTAACTCTTTTTTTTTTTTTTTAAGACTGTCAGTAAATGGGGTAAGAGATCCAATTATTAGAAAATCGAATGAAATGTGGGTCCTGGATCACACGAGAGGAACCAGGTGTGTTATTGCTGGTTCAATCTTTCCCAGGCATTTGGTCATTTGGATCTCACAACATCCGCGGGAGTCGGTCAAGGCAGGCATCTCCCGGTAGAACTGAGGAGACAGAGCATGAAGAAGGCATGTGCCTTGATGGGCACCTCACGTCTTGAAACCTTGGGGTTACCTGCAGAACCCAGGCCTTCTGACTGGACTCAAAGCTTGGCAGCCCTGCCCGCCCCAGACAGGCTTCACTGCTGGTCTGACATCTCAGGGAAATCCCTGTGCCCCTCCTGATGGTCAGATCCTCCACACAAACCCCACTAAAGCAACATGCTGGGACGACAGGGGGTAAAAGAGCAGGAAGAGAATCTTAACTATGGGAGGGCAGAAGAGAGGAAAGCTGATAGCACCTGGAAGGTAGGGTCCGGTGAGAGCTTTGAAATTCGTGGGACAGTTTCGGGACATTTGGCTTCACGAAGATATTCCCAGGCAGAGCTAAACCATTTCCAAAATGGACCTATTAGATAAGCCACAATTTTTTTTTTTTTAACAAGGAAAAGGGTCTATAAAAGACTAAGACATGATGAACTCAGAGGTTCTTCATAATCCAACAGTGCCTATCTGATGGACCTCTTCAACACACACACACACACACACCCCTAAAAATCCAAAAATGAAAACATGGCAAACTTAAAAAAAAACTGTCTTAAACTGATGTCTATTTTTCCTTCTGCAAAGGCACATAGACACTGGACCCTCCATTTTAGAGAACAGTAAATTCTGCATCTTCCAAGAAGATAATTCGCTCATAGAGGCAGGTGACTGCTATTTTCTGACAATGCTCATGAATACTGATGTGGTGGAAAAGCCCCTGAGGGCACATCCCAGAACCCAAACGTTAATAAATGCCCTCTATTGTGAAGAAATGTGCACCAGTGGGCTGGAATTTTTAAGTACCATTTTTCTCCTCCAAGGGAGCTTTGCTGTTGCCTTATGTTAAAATGTAGAAATCTTCACAAATATACAATCCAATTAAATCTCATGCGGTAACAAGCCTCCAAGCTGTGCTTCCCCGGGTTGGTACCCCCCTCATTTGAATAATAATTGCTGCCATTCATTTTACAAGCATTCCTCTATCTTGTATGCCTCAAAGGGCAGTTTGCAGCAATGGGAAAATTACCTGACGGACTAAAAACACACATGACATTTAAACTAAATTAACAGGAAGACCAGTCAAGTCTGATTTTTTTTTTTTTGTCCTGTGTCACCCCCGCCTAATAGAAATGTACCTCATCATCTTTCCTCTCCACATTTTATTCGAATGCTTTTTTAGAAACACAATTTGCCTTTCTGAAGAAAGAAAGTAAGCATGGCATAAGAAACAAACGTTACTTCTAACCACACACGAGCGCGCGCGCACACACACAAACCCTGTAACAGGAAGTAGAATAAGGAACTTAACGTTGCATAAAATTGTCTCCTGCAATCATGGAGATGAAATACATAGAGTTTCCACATGTGTGCAGGCAGCACTTCAAACAGCCCCAGGATGAGAGGCTCAAGCCAAGTGTTCAACCAAGTGATCTTATTAAACGAGACAAAGGCCTGCGTAACTATCACCACACCAAGGAGGTTCGGATCTCCTAATACAAAGGGAAATCGATGAAAGAACACTCCACACATGAAGGGGTAGCTGCCACGGGAAGAGAAAAATGGAAATCTCCAGAAGGTCACTGTGCAGAAAAATGATGTGTACAGCATTATGCAAAAGAGAAAGGATACAGATAAAGAGACACAGTTTCATAATGAAAGACATCGTTGTGGGACGCCTGGGTGGCTCAGTTGGTTAAGCAGCTGCCTTCGGCTCAGGTCATGATCCCAGTGTCCTGGGATGGAGTCCCACATCAGGCTCCTTGCTCGGCAGGGAGCCTGTTTCTCCCTCTGCCTCTGCCTGCCTCTCTGTCTGCCTGTGCTCGCTCGCTCTCTCTCCCTCTATCCCTGACAAATAAATAAAATCTTAAAAAAAAAAAAAAAAAGACATCGTTGTGAAATGTCTGATTCTAAATAACGCACTCAGGTTATTGTAGCCGTTGACTGCAGACAACGTGAAGAGAGGCAAAAAGGCGAGTCCAAACCTAGAGTAAACGCTGAGGTCACTCACTCCAAGAGTGAGTCAAGGGGCCCTGCCTACAGATGGAAACAGATGCAAAACGCGGCCACACAAGAGAATTTCCAGCAAATCCATTCTCCACGCCTAGGATCTTTCTCAGGAAATCATTCCTGGGATGCCACTATTTATCAAAGACCCATTCTGGGATGTAAGGGAGGGAGGGAGGAGAGAAGCATATAGGCCGACCTAGAATATGGTAGTGAACTGTGTGCCTGGCTCTAGGATAAGTCTTTGACACACACAATGCAATTCAACCCTCATCACAATCTCGTAAAGAGGGCCGCCTGGGTGGCTTAGTCGTTAAGCCTCTGCCTTCAGCCTAGGTCATGATCCCAGGGTCCTGGGGTCAGCCCTGCATTGGGCTCCCTGCTCAGTGGGAAGTCTGCTTCTCCCTCTCCCACTCACCCTGCTTGTGTTCTCTCTCTCCCGCTGTCTCTCTGTCGAATAAATAAGTAAAATCTTAAAAAGAAAACCAAAAAACAATTTTGTAAAGAGGGTATTATTTTTCCCATTATACAGATGAGGAAATTGAGGCTCAGACTACTTAAGATAACATGCCCATAGGGCTAAAAATGGCAAGAAATCAGTACTTGAATCTGGGGCTGACTTCAAAGACTGTGCTCTAATCCTATACTGTCTTGATGTGGTGCTAGTGGTGATGGGGGTGGGGGTGGGGGTGGGGTGTGGAGAATGAGATTCTTTCTTGCCTATATTTGGAGTCTGAGGAGGCTGTGAAGACATGCACTTGAATTCAAGGATGGAGAATTTGGGTTCCTATCCTGCTGCTGCCTGAAATGAGTTGGACAGGCCAATGTACTTTTCCAATTCTGGGTTCCAAGGTTTCTCTGTCATACAGATGAACACTGAAGTCTAAACTCCGTGATAGACACTAAAGAACTGTAAGTCCCCTCTGTCGAAACAAGAAGCTACTCATAAGAGTATCAGTGGGATGCTGCAGAAATCAGACTGGCGTTCTGGACCATACTTTCTCCAGAGAAAGAGGCAGTCGTCACTGAAATCAAGCAGGTCAGAGAGAACAGCCTTTCCGCACTTGTTCCCACCTCTAGCCCTCCCCTTGCTCTGGCTTCCCATTAGACTCAATAGCTCCAAGAGGCTCGAGGTTTGCAGCATGCAAAATCGAAGTTAATTTTGCAATGAGTTTGACAACAAAGTATTAATAGAGAGTAGAAGCAAGTCTTGCAGCCTCGTAATCAAAATGTCTTTTTTTTTTTTTTTTTTTAAAGAATGTCTTCTTGTTGGAGCGCCTGGGTGTCTCAGTGGGTTAAAGCCTCTGCCTTCGGCTCAGGTCATGATCCCAGGGTCCTGGGATCAAGCCCCGCATCGGGCTCTCTGCTCAGCAGGGAGCCTGCTTCCTCCTCTCTCTGTCTGTCTCTCTGCCTCCTTGTGATCTCTGTTAAATAAATAAATAAAATCTTAAAAAAAATAAAAAATAAAAAAGAATGTCTTCTTGTCTATAACTGAGCACCGCTGGCCCTTGGGAGTTCAAGTCAACCCCAAATGGATACTATTGTAAAGGAAGGGAGTGATGGTTTACAGAGTCACAAGACCAAATGGGAATGAGATAATACTCCCGTCCCCATTTCAGGTTAAACTATGGTGGTTAAACAGTAAGATACAGCAACTTTCAGACATTTAATAAGAGATGCAATGAGAAATGCTTGCTACCATTTCCTCCAATGCATTTAAAAAGCCTCAGATCAATACTATGAAACAGAAGCATGAACGTGGGGTCGTTGTAAATAGACACTATTTGATGATCAAGCACAATTTTGCACAGGAGAACAAGCCCCGATAATCACAACCAGAAAGTACTTCTGTAATTCTGATTTACTTTTCAAATGGTTAAAATATGTATAAGAGAAAGAAATCTTAAAAAGCTTTTAGGGAACTGGAAACAAATAAGCAAATCCACCATATGAAATAAATCACGATATTCATAAAAGAACCCCCAAGCACTTTAAAATGAAAGGTAGGAAAAGTGAGCTAAATCATATAATTGTGAAGCTATAAGATTTTAACACTAAAAATTCCAAAGTGCCTTTGATGACCGAAGTCCACACACCTATGGGACTCTTTGGAAGTTAGCTGTGGGTTCTGCTACCAGGTGGCTTGTTCAGATTCTAAAGTGTGCCAAGGGCATGGAGCACCTCAGTGTCCAGATTCCCATCAAAGAGCACAGCAAGGAAACTCCTTAGAATCCCAGGAAGCTGTTATGTCTCAAAGTTGCAATATATATATATATATATATAATATATGAAAATGCATTTTTAAAACTGATACGACAGCTTCAATAAAACCAAGGTAGACTATCATAGTTATGTCCTAATTTCTAATAAAAGAGAGAGGCATATGACTACATTTAATTTAAAAGACACATTTAAGAGACAAAGCAGATGAACAGAGGGGAAGGGAAGGAAAAATAAAATAAAATAAAAACAGAGAGATGCAAACCATAAGAGACTCTTCTTGACTATAGGGAACAAACTGAGGGCCGCAGGAGGGGAAGTAGGTGGTTTATGGAGTAACTGGGGGAATGGGCATTAAGAAGGGCACCTGATATGATGAGCCGTGGGTGTTTCATGCAACTGATGCAGCCTAAACTCTACCCTGAAGCTAATAATACACATTATATATTAACTAATTTGAATTTTTAAAAAAATAATAAAAATAAAAGACAAAAAAGAGGAAGCACTAGGACCAATATCAGTTGCTTAGATGAAAACATGGTTCCATAAAAGAGCTAATGCTGTTATGTTTTCTTATATGCTTGTAGTATCTGCTCTCAGGGCTGTTCAGCTGGGGATGCCTGTGTACTCAGACAGCTGGGCGTGTGCCTTCAGCTGGGGTCATGATCTTGGGGTCCTGGGGCAGAGCCCCACGCTGGGCTCCCTGCTCACAGCAGGGACTCTGTTTCTCCCTTTCCCTCTGCTCCTCCCCTCCCTGGCCCTTGCTCTCCCACTCATGCCCTCTCCCTCAAATACATAGAACCTTTAAAACAAACAAACAAAGGGACTATTCAGCTGCGGGGCAAACATTAGCTGACCAGACTGAAAGTTCTTCAGTGTCTTCAGGAGTCCCTGGGTCTTGGACTCCCACCCACCTGATAGGTGCCTAACTGAGGACAAAGATTTGGATAGAGCTCTTTTGATAACTAGCAGGAAACACCCACTGTTGTCCTGCTTCCTTCAAATCAGTGATCCACAATCAGCAGGCATTTCAAATCCTTAACTAGTGAGCACCAAACTCAGGGGGATATGACTTCAAGTTACAAAGCCAGATCAGATAGATGAATTGAAACCAATTTGGGGGGCGGGGTACCTAGGTGGCTCAGTGGGTTAAAGCCTCTGCCTTCGGCTCAGGTCATGATCCCAGGGTCCTGGGATCCAGCCCCCCATTGGGCTCTCTGCTCAGCAGGGAGCCTGTTTCCTCCTCTCTGCCTGCCTCTCTGCCTACTTGTGATCGCTGTCGGTCAAATAAATAAATAAATAAATATCCTTTTTTTTTTTTTAGTTTAAAAAAAAAAAGAAAGAAAAAAAGAAACCTGATTTGGGAGTAAATGGCCTGGGAGTAAAATGCATGAAAATGGTGAGTCAAGGAGTCAATTTCAGTTACCCTCCTCAACAACTGTCAAAAGAAACATTAGGCCTTAAAAAAATCCCAAAAAACCCAGGAAGTTTTACAGATGGATTTGGAAATTAAAAAAAAAAAAAAAAAAAAAAACCCAGAAAATATTCATATTCTTATTGACGAGGGCAATGCCTTTTATTTTATTTCTTTTTCAAGAAAAAAATTATTAATTCAGCCTGATTCCAACAAAGGTAAACTTGAAAGTTTTGTTTCATTTAGAAATTATACTCATTAATATTTAAAGATACAATTAAACCCTAAGCCTTCAGGAAGCTGTTGGATACTACTGTACCCAAAAGCCAATTTAGTGGAAAACCTTAATCTATGAAAAACATAAGTAAGTTGCACCCCCACAGACTAGCAAAAAGCCTAACATGCAGGACCCTTCAATACCTATTTGTTGAATTACTGAATAGTTGAATATATTGAGATTTGTCATGCTACTATTTCCTTCTCCTTATTTATGAAACCAAACTGCAAACCCTTACAAATTTTTCTATAAATACCATCTAAAGAGAAGAAAGATGACTGGCATTGGAAACAACATATAATTTTACAACTTAAGCTCCATACTCAATAGATCAAGAACGTGTTACCGCTTAGAATTCTTCAGTAAATTCTAAGGAATTTTTTTTCCTTATAATTTAAAATTTTAGACCATATACAGTATCTTACCAACATATGGCCAAGTTTATGTGATCATCTAAGGAGAATAATTTCAGTTTCACAAAAAATGCAAATCAAACAGGAGTGCATTAATTCATGCCAACCCTGCTCTCCAGACAGTCCCCAGGGACCTTCCACATGAAATCAACATGCATCTATCTATTTAACTTTTATCACTGGCTCACTAAGTAAATATCAGGCTCAAGACCACTTAGGTATTCATTATTCATAGGCAAATAGCAAATGGAAAAAGGCTGATAGTGTCAAGTCATTAACAAATCAATCGATAACTGTTCCCCTGCTTTAGTTTGCGGAATGGTTGGGGTGGGTAGCGCGCCCAAAGATGGGCAACATCTGGAGAGGGACACCGTGAACGTGCTGCCAAGTCTCGGTCTGTTAGCGGAGGGCTGTGTATTTACACTGACTTGGAGACAACCTCCCAAGGAAGCCTCAGGTTGTACCAGCTCTTCCCAGGCTCTCATCAGACCTGAAACATATCCACTCTTGGTACTCTGCCTTCTCCCCCAGGACCACAGTGGGAAACTCAGCTCCCCTGGCTCCTTTGGCTCCCCCAAGGTGTCCGGGATTGAGACAGAACAAAAACACATCTGAAAGCATTACGGGGGGGGGCAAATGACTTCATCCTCAAATCTCCCATTGCTAAGGCTTCCAAACAAGGTTTTCAGCACTTTTTAGAGTTCACAAGCAGCTAGTCCCCACTCCCAGAGTGACAGAGAATGGTTCCAGTTTTGTAAAACACCTCACATTTGTTTTTCTTTAAGAGGGAGCCCTGTTAGCCATGGCATTCATAGTGCCAAGCCCCTGAGAACAGCATCCTTTGTACATTAATTTCAGGATAATCGCTACTCCTGTCTGTCTCGTGTCACAGACAGCCAATACATCATACTGTCTCTGAGGTCACTTACCCAAATTGTCAACTCAAAGTCAGTGAAAATGAAATGAAGAAAAGGAAATTCAGTCACCAGAATAAAGTTGAATTTCATAACTCCTTCCTCAGTTTGTACCACGTGATAAAAACCATTGTCCACGAAGTGTCATCAATGATAACAACAGAGCTCAGAAAGCGTTACCCATTTTTTCCCTCTCATCTATTCTAACAACCAACAGCAAGACTCAACTCAAAGCCATACAAATGATGCTCTTAATTAGAATTATGAGAACTGAAGGCAATGGGAGGTCAAGACAGATCGAGCATCCTTCCCACTTTTAACTCCCACCAGGAGTTAAAAAGGCCCCTTCTCGCTTCCCTCTCTCTCTCTCTCTGCCTGCCTCTCTGCCTACTTGTGATCTCTGTCAAATAAATAAAAACAAAACAAAACAAAACAAAAAAAAAACTTTCTACATTAAAAAAAAAAAAAAGGGCATCTGGGTGGCTCAGTGGGTTAAGCCGCTGCCTTTGGCTCAGGTCATGATCTCAGGGTCCTGGGATCGAGTCCCGCATCAGGCTCTCTGCTCAGCAGGGAGCCTGCTTCCCTCTTTCTCTCTCTGCCTACTTGTGATCTCTGTCAAATAAATAAATTAAAAAAAAAAAACAAAACTTTCTACATTTAAAAAAAAAAAAAAAGGCCCCTTCTCACCTGGTACTCGTTCCTGTGACTTGGTTTACGGGGACAACAGGACTATTTGTTGTCAAATGCAGAAGTTACCACCAGCAGACACTTGCATATCACTGCTGAAGTCGTGCTGGATTTTAAATGAACCTGCCCTGTATTTACTTACCCTCCTGTCATATTTCCTAGGTGAAAGGTTTAATTAATCCTTCACACCCTAGAAGCAATCTGCACAAGAAATAGCTTTATTGGGAGCAAAAGTCAGAGCAGCAAACTGTTCGTCCTATGAGTAGCAATTTTCTGTGTTTTCCTGCTCTTCAAGGTTTTCCTCCCTGTGCCCCAGTGATGAATGCAAAGTCCATAAAATGATCCACCATGAACAAGAGTTGAAAAACATGCTCCTACTGCCTCTTTTCCTCCCTTCATTTAAGATGCTCTGGGCACACGTACACTCCAGAGCACAAATTCAAGCAGGCCCTCCATATCCCAAGCAAACTACACTGCTGGTCCCGCCCATTACATTTTCTCTTTCTGTTTATCAGGTTAACAGCTCCCGGCACACACAGCCAGGATGTGAGAGGCAGGTCGCCACAGCCCCTCTCCCCCGCACCCACCCCTCCCTCCCC
Organism: Mustela nigripes; assembly: GCF_022355385.1. Taxonomy (NCBI): domain Eukaryota; kingdom Metazoa; phylum Chordata; class Mammalia; order Carnivora; family Mustelidae; genus Mustela; species Mustela nigripes. Next base: position 97,810,322 of record NC_081569.1, read on the forward strand.
ACAGAAGCCGCACCCACTTCCATCCACCTGCCTTCTTCCCCAGACCTTACCCTGCCCAAGAGGTTGTCCTGAAGCAGCGTCTCCTGGAGCACCGGGGCCACCTCCTCCAAGCTCAACATGTGGCAAAGGTCGGTGAGTTCTTCCTGCCCCAGGGACCCGGTGCCTGTGGTGTCAAAACTGTCGAACAGCTCCTTGAGTCGGGCCTCATGCTGGTCCTGTCCCACCTCATCCATCCCATAGCCCACGGCGCTCACCTGTGTGGGACAGAGATAAGGGCGGGGTCGTGGCAGCCCCCAGGGCTGGCCGACCGGGACCTCGGTGGAGGCCGGCAGGAGAGGCAATGCTGCACCTCACCGCCCCTCCCAGCCTCCCCCCAGCAAGATTGCAGGGCTCTCCAGGAGCCAGCCCTGGCCAGTTGAGCTTCCGTGGCCACTGCCACCAGGGCCCCAGCCACAGGTTCGGTCATGTGGGGTAGCGTTACCAGAATGAGGGAGTCTCCTCTCCTGCCTGGTCCTTGGGTGAGCGGCCAGTCCCAAACTCAAGACTGAAAGCAGTTCTCTATCAGCTCGTCTGGCCCTGGACTTACAGTGAAAGGCCACCTCAGACACTCAGTCTTTTCCAACTAACCGGTAGTACCCACAGGCTTCCACGGAAGTAGGCGAGCTGTGAACCACCTGCCCAGATGTAGCACCCCACTCCTGTGGTGCGGCTATCTAGTTCCCCTTCGTTCAGCCTACATGCCCCCCATCACAGTCAGCCTGGAGGCAAGCAGCCGGAGAGGCACCGGGCAAACCACCTCCCTGTTTACAGGAGACACAATGCCTTTTACACAAGTTCCTCAAAAAGCAGCTCAATTAACTTCCTTGGAGCAATTACATGAGGTGTGACCAGTATTCCCTGAAGCTCACTTTAGCACCCAGGGAGTTTAGGTAATGCCTGGTTGCCTAGAGAAAGGAGAAAACACTACTCCCAGTTTTCAGATGGGGAGGTTCAGAGGAGCTGCTGATCACACGAACCCTACAGTGTCAGGGAGTCTCCCTTATCCAGACCACCTCCTGTCTGCACACCTGGTTCATCTGTCTTCCATCCTTCCAACCCGTCTTCCATTTCTCCACCTTCCGTGGGATCAGTGGAAATGTGGACTCGAGATTAACGCAGAACCACTTCTGCTAAAAATATACATCATTAAATTCTCAGTCCCTCATATACTAACAGCCAAATCTTCAGGGGTGGGGTTGCTAGCACAATAATTCATTTTTAATGTGGTGGGGCTTCCAACGAAAGCCTGAAATGAGCCCATCGGAAGCTACCTTCACCCTGATGCAATGGAAGCCAAACACAACATCGCCTCAAGAGGGTGACCTCAGCCATCTGAAACCAGTCTCTCAGAACCAGCCCCCGGACTATAAAAAGCAGCACTTGCAAAAATATTCTTATCTTGCCATTATGTTTTTTACTACGCTAAAAAAGACATAACAGGACACCTAGTCTAACAAAAATTTATTTAAAATTTTATGTGTGCAGGACAGCTTTCTTCACTCTATGTGCACCGCTGTACAGCAGACCTCTAGCATGGTTTCATCTCACTCAGTGGAAACTATACCCTCTGCAGAGCCATGTCCCACCACCCCCCTTCCCCAGTTTCTGGCAATCCTCACTCTAGTTTTAAAAGCAGCACCTTTAACTAATAAAAGCCCTGAGTAAGAGAACTCTAACTTAGAAGTGATATTTGTTCATAGAGCAGATGAGAAACATGGGCAAGGCACAAGTTCAGGTGTGGAATGTGGCCAGAACTGAAAATGAGAGAGGCTCCCAGGACCCATCAGTGCTACTCCCCCCCCCCCCCACCCGAGACAGCCATCTGGAACATCACGAGCTCACCCAGAGCCATGACCATCCCAAGAGTTTCAGCAGAACTGGATGGACTCAAGGTGGATTCAAACAGCTCAACCACTTCTTGGTTTTCCCTGAGGTCACTCCTTAAAGCAAAGGAGCACCACTTATGTCCAGGCTGCTGGTCTGGGGGTGTGTGTGTTGGGGGTGAGGCGGTGGGATGGAGGTTCTTCTCCTAATTATCAGCTTTTCTATTACTAAGGTGCTGCTGGCTCTGGCTGCCTTCCCAGAGTTGGTCTGTTGGGTTAACTAATCACCATGCAAATGTTTTCACAATTAAGTTGAGAGTGCTATATAAACATAAGAGCACCAGAAAAGAAACACCAAGGTGTTAATGCAAAGCCACCAAAGTTAGGGATTTAGACAAGGCCAATGCCTGGCTCGTGAGATTCACTTACAAGTCAGCCAGTTTGCTGTCGACTGAGAGCTGAGAACCAACCCCCCCCCCACCACCACACACACACCCCTGGCTGCTCTGGGGTTTTCGGGGCTTCCATACCTCTTCAGCACCCCTACCCAGGCTACAATCTGACTAATGTCATAAAAGGCAGTCTATTCTGCTTTCACTTGATTTTGCATATTAAAAACAGACCAACCCTCAAAAGCGAAAGAATTCTAACATTTCCTCTTTTTAAAATTATTTTTAAAACATGGGGATTGGTTCATTTAGACCAATAAAAGAGGGGCATAAAACTCTTAACACATTGAGAAGTCCTATCTTATCCATAGCTGTGAATCTGATAAGCTATCATGCCCTATCTTCAGGAGGTTATTGGACTTTCGCTAAAGCAAATCTTTTTAGCTTTTTTTTTTTTTTTATCTCTTTATTTCATCTTCCCTCTTCCCAAGACACTGTGATTTGGAAAACATTCTTTTGACTGAAGAGGGAAAACAGTCCCAACTCTGAGGAACAAATGAGCATACGGAAACATCCAAACGATGTTGCATATGGTGACAAGTTGTCAGATCTCGTTTGGCACAGAATGCCTTTTTACTGGATGATATTATCCCCCAAATGTTCATGAGTAATTTCATGTGCAAGAATTTTTTCCCCCTGCTTGGCAGAAATTTCCTTCAGGACAAGGTCCACAACTCATTTCTTTTATATCACTCCCCCAAATGCATAGTACAGTCTGTTCCTCACACCAGAAACTCAGTAAACACCAAGGACTGACTTAGTGTAGGGAGATCCCTTGCGTGGAAACTTCCCCTGGATGAGAGTGACATAATGAGCACAGAAAGACTTTGAAATGCCTATTTCTTCCACAAGCATACCTCTCCTTCCCCCATCCAACCCTTTCTTCAAAGGCATTTTCAGTCTTAGATGTACCTAAGCAGAAGTAGAAGCCAGGACCCACTCCCAAACTATAGCATCCAGAACCGTCTGGAGTTGGATTAAGGAGTTAGTGATTAAGCCAATGGAGTCATAAACTTCAGCTGCATTTGGGGTTTTTGTTGTTGTTGTGTTGTTTTGGGGGGGCGGTTATAGGATGTGACTTTGGAGGGGAGTCTGTACTAAAACACTTTCCCAAGTCCCCTTGTTTATAAAATGGGAATAATAATACCCATCTAGAAGGGCTGTTCTGGGGGTTAAAGACGGCAAGCAAGTGACAGGATAATCCCAGAGAAAGCTGATACAAGAGGGGAATTGAGAAAACAACCATGAAAATAGAAACAACTGACCAAGGAAGAATAAACTGAAGAAAGTCAACCAACCATGGATCTGCCTTCGAGGAAGCAGAGCAGGAGCTGCCGAATGCCTTACAGACAGCTGAGAACGCATAGGGCAGGGAACAGGACTATAAACAATATTCTACTACTAACAGTGGGTCAACGGCAATGGGTAAGGCTCAGCGCTACCTCCATCTTTAAAGGCAGATTACTGATAGATTTAACATCAAACAAAAGCAGAAAGGCTGAAACACAGTTGGGACTTAAGATGAAACTTTTTTTTTTTTTTTTTTAACTTCTGGGTATCTACTAGAAGTCTGGCCCATGCTGAGTACTTTACATAAATGAGCTCATTTAATCCTTTTAATTCTTTAAAGTAGACCTCACATTCCCACTTAAGATGTAGACATTGGGGCTTGGTGAAATTAAGCAACTTGTCCAAGGAGAGAGTGCTAATACAGGGGTGGAACTGACATCTGAATTCCGGTCTGACTCTAAATCAGACCCTCTCTCAGGGCTACACATGCACACAGAACACAGGAACGGGACCACTGAAATGACATCAAGACCAATCCCTTATCTCCACCTTCATGTGTTAATCAGCTAGACTACTGAGTACCAGAAACCGCCAGGAAAACCTGATGGCCACAAACTCCTCCCAATCGGAGTGGGGGTGGGGGGGAAGGGTGGGGATTCTCCCTGCCCACGGCTCTAATCCATTTATTGAATAATTAGAGTCTATAAGGCACTAGAGATATATGGAGTAAGCACTCTTTTTTTCCAAAGCAGCTTTGGAATTTAGGGCAAGGAAGAAACACATTTTTTTTTTTTAATAAAAATGATCTGAAGAGCCCCGTATTTTCCAACAGCGGGCCTGGTCCAGAAATTGATCATTGTTAAATTACTCCCTCAAAATACTCAAGTATGTCTAATCTGTGCCATCAGTGCTTTCCAGAGTTAAAGCCTAATGGACTCCCACTAGCGACAGAAATCTTCCTCAGAGATGAAGAACATTGGGTTTTGAGTGACAAACCCTCCTTCAAATCACAAAGAAAAATTCCGGTTTTATAAAGCTCCCCACCCCACCCCCGCCAAGCCGGGGCCTCTCTTCACCTGCTACCTTCCCCATCACACTGACAGAAGCCTTCACAGTTCCTCTGGAATAGAAGGGCCAGGGTGCACAGTATTTGGGAGTTCTAACTAGGGACGGTTAAATAAGAGGCAGATGCACAGAGACATTTATCAAAACATTTACCACCCAATAAGCACCCATAATGAGAACTATCTGGAGCGTCTGCCTTCCAAATAACTCAGAACAAGGCTGCCAAAATGCGTAGACCCGGATGGGGATGTCCATCACAGTCTGTGCTACTCTGTGACACTCAGCAACCCTGGCTGATGAAATCAGCACCACCTGGGACTGGGAAAGACACAGGTGAGGAGCCGCTGGAATAATGAAGTCCCCAACATAAGGCCACCATGAAGGGGCTACGTGAACTTCTGAACTTTCCGGCATGCAGGGTACAGAAAGGAGCTTGTAAGAATGGCATCCCAGCCAAAGGGGACGTCTGTTCTGGGCCAGAGGGAGTAAAAAAGGGACAAAGTCTGGCAAGGGAAAACCAAATAATAAATGAGCACAATGCCAGAGCCCCTAGCCCAGGCCTTTTATTTCCCTCCAGATGGTCCAGCAGCTGAACAGCTATGTGGAATGTCTGGATGCCCCTCTTGGCTCAGCCGCTTTCCTTGGGTATCACAATAGATGCTTTTAGGTTTGTGTTCAGACATAGCTGCTGGGGATCCACAGACCAGGCAGTGACCACCAAGTGACTAATTTAGTTACTTTATAACGAAAGTGGTCAACATGGACAAACTGTGCTCTGGGAACACTTTTCATTCACGCCATTAGCTTTCACCATTTGGCAAGTCGGAGCCTCATAATGCCAAAGATCAAATTAAAATGTTTCTTTTTCTTCTCTCTCTCTCTTTATGCAACCACTCTAATTGCAAAGATTTCCATTCTTAACATTTGGATTCATTTCAGTATAAAACGAAATAGTGACAAGAATAAATTCAAGTTGAGCGAAAGCTTAATAGAAAAAGCGACTATTTACAAATCTATATAGGATATTTCTGCCAGAAACCACAGCTGCTAATCACAACGACTCCCGTCAGGTAGCCTCCTCTGGGCTCCGACAGTACCTCATTCCTAGCTGGATACCACAGGCACCTGAGTATCACCAGGAATAAAGTCACGGGATACAGATACAACACAAAAGTTTAAATGCCACTGCAGAGAAACAAAAATGACGTTACATATATTTAAAAGACAATAACCACCTTGGTTAAACTACACTATTAAACTGAATTTAACCAAGGACCATCTCCTAGCATTTATTCTAAAACATTAAAAAAATTTTAGTATGTGACTATTCTGAACCATGTGCCAAACCCAAGCTTTTGTTAAACCTAACAGTGAGGTGGATTACCAATCAAGTACTTAACTCAGGATAGCTAGAGGAAAAAAAAAAATCATTATTCTAGCACAATGTAGAGTCAATAACCTGTAATCAGCTACTAAGTAAAATTAGAGAAGCAGAAAACAGAGCTCCATGTTTGTTACTTTCTTAAAAAAGAGACTGCTCATAACAACTTTCACTTCTTGAGCCATATTTACTGGAATTAATTCAGAATGCCTGCAGCTAGGGGCACAGTCCCCCCTCCCCTGGGGGGGGGGGGAGGAGAATCTCTTTTACTGCCTATAAACAATGTTTTCTCAACTTTGTATTTTATGTGAATGGTAGGACATAAATACTTTGTAACTGTTCTATTCAAAAGCTTCAATAAATGAGTAACTGCTGATATACATTGCAACAAAGAAGTGTCCTAATTTAAAAAAAAAAAAGTTGCTCACTTGTATATTCCCATAATCTTTTTAAAATTCTATTTTATTTGTAAATAAGAGAAAAACATCTTTTTGCAAGCCTTGGTCTCTCCACAACTTCCTGCCCAACAGATGTAAGCTCAATAGCCAGAATTCCAACCACATAATTTATTGGCTTACAGATGAATTGGCATCTATAAAAATAAACCTCCTGAAAAGGCTTTAGGCTGCTTGAATCCAGCTAACTTGCCAACCCTTTATCAACGTGAGACTGATAAAATGTATTTTCATTATCAACACAAAATGGAAGCATCAAGACTGGTGAAATGTTAGTTTAGAAAGTCATTTGCAGTGACATTTAAAACAATTTATTTTAACATTTGACTTATGATAAGAATATTGCCCATTAAATTAAGGTTGGCTGTTCAGAATTCACTGGGGTCCTCTTCTCCCCCTCTGTGACAGTCAACATCTTTTGATATTAAGGGTCATAGCATATCTAAAGTGAAAAAAGACGAAGAAAGAAACCAGGCCGTTCTGAGCAAATGCCTATTAAAATGACTGATCCTTGACATTTTTTAATGTGAAGACTGTGCCTCTGACGGCTTCCTTTCCACTGCCCCTGTAAAGCCTTCTCTGCCTTGGCTATATCTTTATTGATGCCCAACCCATGTGGAACATCTGTAAGTCCTTCCCTTTATCTCTACTGCAGTTCAGAATGGTTTCCCCTGCAGAATCACCAGGGAACAGGTGAAAATAAATCTGTAAACAAACTCCCCAGCAGTTCATTTCACCTCCTTAAGAACACTGACAACAGCTGAAGAGACAGCAAACTGCTTTTCAGCCAGCCTGTAATGCTACTTTTACACACAGTCTGGAAATCTTCACAACACCCCCACCACCAAACCGACAAACCTCAACTCTAGAGCCAGTATTTCAGGTCATCCACTAATATGCTAGCCACTAGAGAAGATTCAAGACAAAATTAAGCTGACACAGGAAAAATATATTTCCTTGTAGAATGGCAAGCCTCAGGAAACAAGCAGACATAAATTTCTGTCAACCTATTTAAGGGAGCCCCACTGAGAAATCCTCCATGGCCTCAGGAGCTCGGCCCATATGCCAGGATGGATTTTACCGGGATTTTAATCCTAAAAAGCTACTATGGCAGTCACAAAAAACAACTAGGCTATCTGATTTGATTTCATAAATTAAGAGTTAAGTTGTCTGGCAAGTCCACCTCAGGAATCTCGCTGCCGCTGTTGAGTAAAGAAGGCCCAGGTTCTCATAATCGCTAAGTTGTCGAAACAAGATACAGGGTAGAGCAATCTTTACACCCCCCATTTTCTGTGCACCTTGACCTCGGTTTGTCAGGGCTGGGACTAGGAAAACGCCTCTTTCTCTGTCTCTCAACTTCACAGAAAGAACCTTCTGCAGTAAAGTGTTTCCATCAGCTTTGTCCTTTTGTCAGGACCGGTGTGGTGGTCGCAGAAGCCCAGCACTGGGAATCCTGGAAGCTTCTCCCGCAGCACGCCACACTTCCATTCCAGTGGTCTGGCGATCAAGGTTTTCAGGCAATAACCGCGTGTCATTTGGTCCTTTTCCCCTTAGTTCTTGCTCAGTGCACTGGGAAAGTCTTGCTATATGCGTTCCCCCCGCCCCCGCCTTCTGAGATGCCCCCCTTTAGGGACCCCAAACAGCTCTCCGTTGCTCAGACAGCCCAGGCTTATCACCTCGAGTTTCCCCAGACAGGTTTCTCTTCCGCGGCTCCATCACGAGGCTGCCTTGGTGGCACAAGCCAACAGCACCACCACCCTTTCTGCTCCCTCCCGGCGTCAAGTCCGCTCCTGGGTCTACACACAGAAGCGGCTTTCAATCGCCGTCGGCTGGCCCGGACCGCGGGGGCGGCCGAGCAGCCCAGACGCAGCCGCGCTGCTGGGCGGGGAGGCGGAGGTGCAGCCGGAGGGCGGGCGCGCCGCCCGACTCCCCGGGCAACCTGTGATGCCGATGCGTCTCCGACCTGCCTGCCCGTTGCACCCCAGAAACCTCAAACACCCCATTGTGTCACCAGGAGGCACGCCGCCTCGGCCCCCGCCGTCCTCGCCTACCTTCAGGCGGCCTCTCCGTTGCGCCCGCACCGCCGGCCGCCCGCCTCCAGTGCTCTGCAAAGCGAAGGAGGACGCTTTGTTAGGGCTCAAGAAGCGGGACAATACTTCGCAGCCGGCGCCGCGGTTCCGGGCGGGCGTCCTTCAAAAGGACGCGACTGGGGACCCGCGCGAGCGTCATTTCCATATGTAAGGAGCCAGCGCGTACAAAAGCGCGGCTCTCCGGGGCTGCGGCGCGCATCCTCCCCGCCCGCCGGCCCGCCCCCCGGCAGCGCAGCCCGCGCCTCCAGGACCAGCCCCTCCTCCCGCCCGCGAAGCCGCCCCCTCCCCGCCTCGTCCCCCGGGGGCGCCCCGCGCGCAGGGACAGCTCCCGCCCGGGCCCCGAAGGGGAAGCCCCAACCCGTCCCGGTGTGGGGTCCGCCCTGGGCGCGCAGGGCCCTGCCGACGGCGCGGGGGCGGCGCGAGGCCTCTGCGCACCCCCAGGCCGCGGGGCCGGGGACCCCGGGAGTGGGCTCCTTGCTTACCGCGTTCCGGGGCTCAAGCGCCCGGCGCCGCCGCGGGGACCATGGCCGCGGGCGCACTCAGGGCTCGGAGGCGGCGGCAGCGGGACGGCCGCGCCCAGCGCGCTCCGCTCCCGGCTCGGCCGCGGCCACCCGGAGCTTTGGACGCCGGGGAGGAAGGGCCAGGCCCGCGCGGGGAGGAGGAGCCAGGGCGACGCCGGCCTGGGCGCGGCTCCTCCTCCGCGGCCCGCGGCGCTGGGGGCGGCCCCGGGAGGAGCGCCGAGCGGTGTCCCGGCCCCCGCGGGGTCCTTCCCCCCAGCCCCCACCTCGACGCAGACTGCGCCCCGGCTCCTGGGGACTGCTCGGGTCGCGGGAACCCAGCCCCGGTCCCGGCTTGGCTGCTGCGTGACGCTAGAGCGGTCGCTTTGGAGATTTGAACTTGGAAAAGCCAGGTTCGCGGGGTGCAGGTGGAAGAGGTCGCCGCCGAGCAGGAGCTAGCGCGTCCACCCCGCGACCCCCCTGCCCTCTAGTCTCTCCTTCCAAACCCGCCCGCTCACATTCGGCTGCCCTTAGGACTCCCAGCCATCCACGTCTCCGTGTGGAGGAATGGCCTCCTCCTCCAGCCAGCGGGACCTTAAGGTAGGGACTCAGGTGCCTCTCTTGCCCCCGGGCGGTCCTGGATTTCTTGGCCCTTGAGCGCTCTTCGGCCGTCCTTGAAAGAGGGCTCCAGAAGACAGAAGAGCTCTAGACTTGACTGAACTCTGGAAAGAGGGTGATCCCCCTACCAAGTCTAGACTGGGCTCCGCACCTGCCCACCATGTCTTCAGAGGCTCCCGCCTCCTATCTAGCCTTCCGCGGGTACATCCAACCCTTGGTCACTAGCCACACCGGACGAAAAATCCTTGGAACTGGTAGTTCTCCAGCCAACGGTTGTTCAGTATTTACCGCTTCCTACCCCTACTCCACAGCTCCCCCAGAGTCTCTCTTTTTTCACTCCGCCCACCCCCGTCTCTACACTTCTGATCTAGATACAAATAGGATCCCAAGTCCAGGCCTTCAGGCAACAGCTGTGGGCAGGTGACATCCACTTTGCTCTCTTTGAACGGCAGGGTTAAATGCATTGGACTTGAAGAAGGAGCCGCCTGATTTCTTATAACCCACAAGTCTGGTTATTTCTGCAAGAAACTGGAGAATATTCCCTTGCTACTGAAAGAACAAGGGATAGACGGGAAGGAAACCAGCATTTATTGAGAATCTAGTGTGCTGGAAACTTAGCAGAAATGATCTTACTTAATCCTGGCACCATCTTTAGAAGAGAGACATTATACCAATTTTGCAGATAAGGAAACTGGGCCTCAGAGTAGCCAGGGAGCTTGTTCAATGTCTCACAGCTAGTACTTAGCTGAGATTCAAAAGCAGATTACATATGTAACAAAACTGCACCAAACTAAATACACAAATGAGTACATACAAAAGAGGGGACATTGAATAAGGCCCTAGGACTGTATCAACGTCAGTTTCCTGGTTTTGATATTGTACTACAGTTATTCAAAATATTACTATCAGATAAAAGGTCTATAAGGGGTCTCTCTATACTATTTCTTAAAACTTAATGTGAATCTCCAGTTCCCCAAATTAAAAGGTTTTTTTTTTAAGTATATCAGTCTTATTTTAGAACCAAGTTCTCTTTCCACACATACTCACTCCTTCCCCCACCCTCCGCTTTTAATACTCTTATCACATACACACTTATATACTTTATGCACGGTTCCATCCAGTAGTAATTAGACAACACACAGACACACTGTTAAGTGGATAGCTAACTTGTGACCAGAATACTTACGTAGGTGTCATCTTATAAATAGAGAAAATTGTTCACTGGGGAGGGAAACAGCCAATAGTCTTAAAAGGTAAGAATGAAGAGATGTTTCCTTTTTTCACCTAATCTCGGCCATGGGAGCCTCATCCTATGTTCTCTGAGCAACCCTTTTTACCTGCAAGAATCCTTAAGGTTGGGATTGCTCATTAATTCAAAATGGTGATTCTTGGGAGTCGGGATTCTGGAGGTGGTATTCATTCCCTATGAAAAAAGGTCAGAATTGGTGGGAGTTGTGTGGTTTGAGAAACGGAAGATACTCTTTCTTGAGGGGGGAGAGTGGGGTGGAGTTAATGCTGGGGCTAGAAACCTGGGATGACATCCAACCTCCAGCCTTGCGGCCTAGGAGGGGGGAGAGCCCAGAGCATGGCTACTTTACGGTGTAGTTTTGCAAGGACAGTCTTACCAAGGCAGATAATTTAATACCGTGTGCCTGCAATTTAGGTAGCACGGGGCAGGGGCAGGGGGGGAGGTCAATCTTAGTGCAGTCTAGAGTCACTGGAAAAAAAGCAGGGACTTACCTTAGAACCTATTACTTGTGCTTTTCTGTTAAACAAAAATGAAGATAGCAGAAATAGTAGCCAGGTTTCAAATCTGCATAATACGCAATAGAAGGAAAAAAGAAAAGAGCCAGAAACATTTACCCAGCCTTTACAGACTACATTTCACTTTTATCCATTGCAGTTCATCTGTCTCTGATATTAACTCTTACCTTACAAAGAGCCTTGTTCAGGGACTCAGGATCCTTTAAGTATTAAGGTAGATGACATTTTTGAGTGGCTTTTGGCAACACTTTTCAGTATTGGATTGGCTTTCTCAGGTGGCTAAAAGCTCTAAAAAGTTAACCAAAGAATAATCGAGGGAATAATCTTTCTTCTTGAAGTAACTTTGTAATGATTAGTTTAAAATCAGGACAACAAAAGTGAATTTTTTTTTTTAAGAGAGAGAAAATTCAGGCTTTGTAAATTTCCTGGGATCTACAGAGTTATCTTTCTTTGCTGGGCAAGGAAAGCCCATAGTTCTAACCAGACTGAGTCTACTCTCCCCCAGAGTCGCACTCAAGTGTAAGTTATTTCTTTCACAGTACAGTGAAAAACAAAGCAAAACAGGTGGCTTGCCTTCAGCTCAGGTCATGGTCCCAGGGTTCTGAGATCGAGCCCCACATCAGTCTCCCTGCTCTGCAAGGAGCCTGCTTCTCCCTCTCCCTCTGCAGCTCCCCCTGTGTGTTCAGTCTCTCTCTCTCTCTTTGGCAAATAAATAACATCTTTAAAAAACAGAAACAAAAAACAAAACAAAACAAAAATGCTTCTGTCCCTCCGTGGTAACTCCCAGCCCTTCTACACTTCTTCATTTAATGCCTTTCTTATTTCTCTGACCATGTGAACTGATCAGAAACAATCTTTAGGGTGCCTGGGTGGCTCAGTGGGTTAAGCCTCTGCCTTCAGCTCAGGTCATAATCTTGAGGTCCTCAGATGGAGCCCTGCATAGGGCTCTCTGCTCAGCAGGAAGTCTGCTTCCCCCTCTCTCTCTGTCTGCCTCTCTGCCTACTTGTGATCTCTGTGTGTGTATGTGTGTGTCAAATAAATAAATAAAATCTTAAAAAAGAAAGAAAGAAAGAAACAACTCACCTTCAGGTGAGTTAAAGAGCCTCATCAGGGAGGGCTAAATGGTTAAAGCAGATCATCATTTCTAGTCCAAGCCAGGGACTGTCTGGGTGGAAGGGGCACCATACTCTCCTGCCAAGAACCAAAGGAAATGAGTGGTAAAAGGAGGAAGGGGGAAATTTGGGTTCCACCCAGATGCACAAGTCAAAGCCCAAGAGAAAATTTCAGTGACAAAATAATGGTGGTAAGAACCAGGAAGATGCTGGGAAGAAAGGAGATATATACCAGAAAAGGACAGGAAATAGAAGGCAAACTGATTTACACTTTCGTCTCTGAAGAAACCTCATTAAGAATTAAGGATTCCCCATTTTCCCTCATGAAATACATGAAAGAAGAGGACATGGGGATTTAGCACAATTTAATTCGTTATTATTACTTTTAAAGTAAGCATTGAATTACCTACTTTGTGCCTACAACTGTCCTGAAATCATGAGATATTCAACAGAAACATCAACCTTGGCTCTTGCCCTTGACTGTGTCATTCTCCCTCAAGGAAGCAAAAAACATACAGAGGAGAGAGTAAGGGAATAACGTTAGGTAGTACTGGATTGTTGTTGTTGTTGTTCTTTAAATTTTATTTATTTGAGAGAGAGAGAGAGAGAAAGTACAAGCAGGGAGAGGGGCAGAGGGAGAGACAGACTTCCTACTGAGCAGGGAGCCTAACCAAGACCTCAATCCCAGGACCTTGGGATCATGACCTGAGCCAGACGATGACCTGAGCCAAAGACAGATGTTTAACCAACTGAGCCCCTGAGGCGCCCCTAGGTAGCACTGGATTCTAACTAGGTCCTCCAGTTGGGGGACACACACATATAGCATGACAGAGAAGAGAGGGATGAGTCCCCTAAAACACGACTTCCATTAGATGATTCAGCCCAGCATCTGTCATGTCACGTCCTAGATCTCCTTCCTGATAGGCAAGGCCCACTTGATACTTGCAGATGGATGTTTGCTCGGTGTCTCCCAACAACACACCCTCCTTCCACTCTGCCCTTATGGGGCTCTGAATCCCTGAATCTTCCCTGTGCTGCTCTTTCTGCCCCAATCATCAGGCTGAAGTCATATTGCAATACCCTGTCTCTGTTTCTCTGTCTGCTGTTCTTTATTTGACCCAGCAGTTAACACACAGCAGGAAGTGGTTATTGAACATGTGCCTTCTGGAGCTCATGAACTGAGCATTTAGGTGCTTTCCAAATATTTGGCACTCCCACGGGGAAGAGATGTTGCATGCGTGTGCGTGGCAGGGGAGGAGGGCTGCTCTTTACTTTCGGTAGCATCTATTTTCATGTCTCTGCAATCTGGAAATGTTCTACTGTTCTAGAAATTAAAGATTGACACTCGAGCTTCACTCAAAGGAGAAGAAAATTAAATTCTAGTTTAAGGAACATTGCCGTTCCTTCCCCCTCACACTCTCTTCAACACTTAGCCAGCATGACATGAAATTTTTACCTCTTGTTCTAAAAAGACCTTTGCATGGAAAAATGATATAACATTTTTTCCCAAGCAAGACTACTGCAAGTTTTCTAGAATTTGAGGTGCATCCAGATGAAATGGGAATCCAGAAACATATTTTTAAATAGTTCAATAAATAAATACATTTATCAAACCGTTCTGTCCCATAAAAATGTAATATAAGACACATGTATAATTCTATAATTTCTAGTAGCCACAATTTAAATAGTAAATTAGGAAACTTTATGTTCTATTTAACCCAGGATACCTCAAATTGTTATCATTTCCACACATAATCGATATAAAAATTTTTAATGATATACCTGACGTTTGCATTTGTACTGAGTCTTAGCAATCTGGTGATTTGGGGCACCGGCCACACATCTCAGTTTAGACCAGCCATATGTGGCCAGTGGTTACTGTAGCTCACAGTGCAATGTTAGGACAAGAAGAGGATTCTAATTTCATCTCACCTCATTCCTTCTTGTTACTAGGAACTTGGGTTCCGGATGGTTGGGTGCCTTGCTCCACATAATCTCATAGTGACCCCATCAGATGCCCAGGCAAGCTCAGCCCCCACTCACACCCCCTTTCGTGGTTAGTTTGCCTGGGTGATGTGAACAGTTGCCTCAAAAGAAAGCCTGGTGTTTAGAGACTTTTTTTTTTTTTTAAATCACTACCCTCTAAAACCTTTGGATCCCCCAAAAGTATCTTTAAAATAAAATTTCAGAAGAAAATAGCCCAATATATATTATTTTAATACTTAGAAATGACAGCCCTGTAGGCCATGTGCACCACAACCTACCTGATTTCTGCTCAGCCGTATCTGAGTCTGCAAGGCACCCAGCAGAGAGAGAGAGAGCTAGAGGCTCAGAAGGCACTGCTGAGCATGGCCTGTCCCCCAGGGATATGAGAAGTGGTGCTTCTCCATCATCTACCCTTCATCTCCCCCACATTGGCTCCTGCCAGCCTCCTGAGGACCAGGATGTTGTTTTCCATGATTAATCTCAAAGACCTTCAAATAACTGAGTAACCCTTTGTCTTCATTCTGCACATTTCATGGAGCTTTATATTCTGAACCAAGCCAGAGCTGCTTGTGGGGAAATGACCATTTCCAACACAGAAAATGAGACCCATGGAAGAGAGCGTTGCTTCCAATAATGAGGACATCTGGGAGTAAGCCGTATAATGAGGGCATCTTTGCACCTGGGTTGGTGAGAAAGCAATTAACACATCATTACAAAAAACAACATAAATCTTTGATTTGTATTTTGTTTTCAATTGGGAGGAAATGAGTACAGTTCTCTAGGGATAGAAATTAGAGCTCTTTGCACCAAAATGGTGAGGTCAAAGAGATGATAAATTTTATGGTAGCAAGGTCTCACATTTCAATCTACCAAAATTGCCATCTTAGAGGCTGGGGTTTGGGGGCCGCCATTGAAATGTCCAGATACTATACTCAGACTTTAATAAAAAATGTATTTTGTCTGATTCTTGATTATTGATTATCTATATGATGAGTAATATCATTCAACCTTATCTCTGGGTCCTCTGAAGTATAAATAAGATAGAAAGAAACAAGATCAGCAGACAGAAAAATCAGGGTCTATTTATGTGTGTCTAGTCACAAGTCAAAATCAAGAACAGGAAGAACTGTGTGTGTGTGTGTGTATGTGTGTGTACGACAGATGAGAGAGAGAGAGAGAAAGAGAGAGAGAGAGAAAGAAAATAAGTAGGTACGCTGGATAGATTCTGTTTGTCCTTCTGGATGCCCTCTCTGCCCTTCTTCATCTGCCCTATGTCCTTAGAGGCCAGCTTAGATGTGCTGTGTGATGGGGCTGTTTTGCACCTGGCTTCCCATTAGGTTCAGCTGACGGGATCACTGGTAAAAGGAGGAATGAAGGAGCACGAGATCGGGGTTTTTGGCCAGCTTGCTCGGTGTAGGGTCCCTTAGGCTGGCGGCATCCCTTAAAATCACAACTTCTGTCCCACAGCCCTCCCCTTGCCTCTCCATCACCAGTTCTCCACTTTCCAGTGGAGCCTAGGGTTGGTAGTGGCCCCCCCTGTTACCAGTTTCCAGACTCTCCTTGTCTCTCTCCCACCCACCCCTTCATAACCAGTCCTTTGATTAACTATCCTCCAAATATCTAATTTGAGTGTATCTACTATTTTCTTCTGAATTTTGATTGATAAAGTAGGTATGCATGCATTTCTTGCCCCGGAAACATGGCCCTTCTCTATGTCAGCATGAAATGCCTTGAATTTTCCCATTGCACAGAATTTTAAGCCATTTCCCCAGAAGCAGACCCTGAGATGAGGATCTGGGTGCGAGAATGTTGCTAAAGAAAGGTTCATTAGTTCCGTAAGGGAGTTCAGGGGAGGAGAAGGCTGGGGAGGGAGGAACAAGACGGGGAATGTAGAAGAGAAGGAACCAGCCCAGGGCACAGTTTCAGGCAAAGTCCCAATCTCAGCTAAATCTTGAATGGAGCTCTGGAATCAGGGGAGCTGGGCTTTCAATCTCCTGGAAGGAAAAAGGGAGTCAGGGACCCAAGAGTGTCCAGACAGAGGACCATCAATTTATACTTCATGTATATTCCCTGTAATCTGAAATTAGTTAGGGAGAGAAAGAAAGAAAGTTAGTTAGGGAGGGAAGACATGCTTATTATTAATTGGCTTAATAATGGAGTTATTGGTAGAGAGGAATAACATACTCCAGATACTAAAAAAAACTTATTACAGCAGATGCTAATGAAAGCAGATGCTTTGAAAAACACTACATGTAATCAACTAGGTTTTACTTTCAATGGGCTCAGTAAATACACTTTGATAGTCGTCAAAATCAAGTCAGGGCTCAGTCTTCTTAAAAAGCAGAGGCATCTTTGTGGGAATCTTAATTACCAGCTGCAGGTAGTAAGTCTGTGGTGTGTGCATGTGCTTGGTTGGGGGGGGGGGG